>NC_136910.1:1674547-1737047 GCF_949606895.1 Notothenia rossii | reverse complement strand
GTTAACTGAAATAATACACAATTTTTTGCCTTCATGGCAAATCAATTTTATTTTTCATTTTTTGGTCATGTTTGTGGTGGCCTATTTTGTTTTCAACCAAATGTTGATGACATAAATGTTTATGCTCACGAAAGTATCACAACAAAGATTGTCAATCAAAAATGTAATTTAGATTAAAGAAAAAATACCTTCAACAAAAAAACAGTCCATCTTTCATCACCTTTCAAAAGTAATTGCAGACAACTGATGTCTCTGCAATGTGCTCTCTTGTCTTCCTTGTATTATTTTTCATGTCCACTAGATGGCGATCGGTAGGATTAAAGCACTGATATTCAGGATCTAGTCATCTTGAAAAATCGTAATCTGAATCTATCCTGAATTGCTTTGAACTCCAGGGACAAAATCCGGCCGACTTGTCTGATCCTGGATCACAAAAAATGGGATTTCAAAATCTGATCGGATCTGATTGAGATTAAAAGTTTTGAACTCCTGGGCCCAGGACATCACATAATCTGAACATCACATATTCTGAACATCACCTAATCTGAACATCACATCCTCTGAACATAATCTGAACATCACCTAATCTGAACATCACATAATCTGAACATCACATAATCTGAACATCACATCCTCTGAACATAATCTGAACATCACATAATCTGAACATCACATATTGTCTGTAACGGTCACAAAGACAAGGGAGTTTTCAAAATCGACCAATGGGTTCCAGAGAAACGGTAAAAATGCTAATTTCCACCAAAAAAAATCTATATTGATTCTGACTTTTCTACATCCAACTCACAGGTTTATCATTACTTTGAGAAAAAAGATTATTAATTGAACCCTTTTGGAATATATGGTCATTTCCTGTAGGAAACAAAGACTTAACTCTTACCCTAATCCTGTTTTGTGTATTGTAAGGAAACTTTAACTCAGACTTTACAGAGAAGTTTTACTGATGGTGTTTGGTGCAAGTTTTCTAAAAGCATATTAACATTTGGGGACCATTGATACGTTGTTACACCGGTCCTATTTAAACAATATTATCAATGAAAGCAAGAACTGGAAAGAGTACTCAGCTCGTATGTGGAATATGTTGGATCTATTTTCACAAATGAGCCGAACTATCTAGCTGCATTTCTTGGAGGCAATCTTTTTGTTGTTTGACCCGAGCAACAAGTCAGGATGTTCTGACCTCTGCAGCCTCGATTTTCTTCAATCTATTATGAGACCTCTAACTCTATAAAGTGCTGCAGTGCTATCTGTTATAAATGGAGTGAGCTTTCCAAACACTCTCTGCTTCCACTTTCTCAAACGTGAAATTTCTGCGTTGGTAAATTGAGGATTCTTCACAGTAAGAAGCAATTAAAAGATGTGATTGGCACTGGTTGCTCCGTCTTGACATTACATATAGACATAAGATTAATGATTCATAGAGAACATATTTAATTGATGATGAAAATAATTGGTTCTTGCACCTCGAAGACTTTCACGAGTTGTTTGCACTCAGGTTCCTCTGCCATGTGTTGTTGATTTCACAGCGTGAATGTTTTTTTAAAGAGAAACAGGTGTTGAGACGCGGACTGAATAAAACACCTTCGTTAGGTCTTTGATCCTGACCAGCTCACGTCTTCTCTCCGCTCTCACACATTTATATCAGGCTCTCACTGACTTCACACTGAGCTGAACAACGGAGAGCATTTGGAATAGTTAATGCTTTGAAAAGCCTTAATTGCCCAGAAATCTAATTATCTGACACGGCTAAATTAATCCTCTCTGCATGATGGAGGTGATTTAGCTCCGTGGGAGGCGGCACATTGTTCAAATACACCTTCAACGGTCGGAACAATCTCCCAATGGACCTGAAGCCCATTTGTCAGGGAGTTATAATCCCCAAAACAAAAACCCATTGCTTCGAAAATATTTTCTGTTTCTGTGGAGAAGCCATAACTCAGGTTCCCCTGAATAACAACATGCCTTATTGTTATCCTGACTCCAAAACAGTACTACAAGCTCCAGGGAGTCTCTTCACCTTCTCATTACAGACTGAAAATACACCTGTTGTTCTTGAACCTTGGCCATTCAATGCAACACAAAACATGTTTAGCACTCAAGGAACTTTGCCCATTTTAAACTAATGCACCAGCACTTTCAATGGTTTGCCTTCTTTGAGTGAATATCATCTCGTCTTGCTGTTCTGAGTTTGTGTCTTTATGGTTAAGTGCACCTTTTGTAAGTCACTTTGGATAAAAGCTTAGAGGACTCTTTAAAGTGGAGACACGTCATACTGATATACACCTGAACATCAGCAGAAGAGGACTCTTTAAAGTAGAGACACTACATATTGATATACACCTGAACATCAGCAGGAGAGGACTCTTTAAAGTAGAGACGCTACATACTGATATACACCTGCATATCAGCAGGAGAGGACTCTTTAAAGTAGAGACGCTACATACTGATATACACCTGCATATCAGCAGGAGAGGACTCTTTAAAGTAGAGACACTACATACTGATATACACGTGAAAATCAGCAGGAGACGACTCTTTAAAGTAGAGACACTACATACTGATATACACCTGAACATCAGCAGGAGAGGACTCTTTAAAGTAGAGACACTACATACTGATATACACCTGAACATCAGCAGGAGAGGACTCTTTAAAGTAGAGACACTACATACTGATATACACCTGAACATCAGCAGGAGAGGACTCTTTAAAGTAGAGACACTACATACTGATATACACCTGAACATCAGCAGGAGAGGACTCTTTAAAGTAGACATCTTGGTGCCAGGATAACAACCTCCATCTCAAAGTTAGCAAAACCAAGGAGCTGATTGTGGATTACAGGAAGCAGCATCGCCATCAATGGGACTACGGTGGAGAGAGTCAGCAGCTTCAGGTTCCTCTGTGTCTACATAACTGAGGACCTGACATGGACTCCTCACTGAGGACCTGACTCTTCACTGAGGACCTAACATGGACTCATCACTGAGGACCTGACATGGACTCATCACTGAGGACCTGACATGGACTCATCACTGAGGACCTGACATGGACTCATCACTGAGGACCCAACATGGACTCATCACTGAGGACCTAACATGGACTCATCACTGAGGACCTAACATGGACTCATCACTGAGGACCTAACATGGACTCTTCACTGAGGACCTGACATGGACTCTTCACTGAGGACCTGACATGGACTCTTCACTGAGGACCTGACATGGACTCTTCACTGAGGACCTGACTCATCACTGAGGACCTAACATGGACTCATCATTGAGGACCTGACATGGACTCTTCACTGAGGACCTAACATGGACTCTTCACTGAGGACCTGACATGGACTCTTCACTGAGGACCTGACATGGACTCTTCACTGAGGACCTGACTCATCACTGAGGACCTGACATGGACTCATCACTGAGGACCTGACATGGACTCTTCACTGAGGACCTGACGTGGACTCTTCACTGAGGACCTAACATGGACTCATCACTGAGGACCTGACATGGACTCTTCACTGAGGACCTAACATGGACTCTTCACTGAGGACCTGACATGGACTCTTCACTGAGGACCTGACATGGACTCTTCACTGAGGACCTGACTCATCACTGAGGACCTGACATGGACTCATCACTGAGGACCTGACATGGACTCTTCACTGAGGACCTGACGTGGACTCTTCACTGAGGACCTAACATGGACTCATCACTGAGGACCTGACATGGACTCTTCACTGAGGACCTGACATGGACTCATCACACTATCACCATCACCAATAAAGCTCGACAGCGGCTCTTCTTTCTCCGCAGGCTGAGGAGGTTCAACATGGACTCCAGGATACTCTGCATCTTCTCCAGGTGCACCATAGAGAGCATCGATAGATAGATAGATAGATAGAGAGATAGAGAGATAGAGAGATATGTAGATAGGTAGATAGATAGAGAGATAGAGAGATAGATAGATAGGTAGATAGATAGAGAGCTAGAGAGATAGATAGATAGATAGAGAGAAAGATAGATAGAGAGATAGAGAGATAGATAGATAGATAGATAGAGAGATAGAGAGATAGATAGATAGATAGATAGAGAGAAAGAGAGATAGATAGATAGAGAGAAAGATAGATAGAGAGATAGAGAGATAGATAGATAGATAGATAGATACCCAGATAGCAAAATACATTAATTCAACATTGGATTTTGGTTAAATTGGTTATTTTTGGTTGAGGTTGAAAAATCAATGTTGATTCGATGTGTTATTACAGATACCATTTCAATGTTTGAATTTTTTTTGTTGAATCAATGAAATATAGATGCAGGTTTTTCAACGTTGAAATTCCCTACATTGAATTTACATTGTTTCAACGTGAGACCAACTCTCCCCTCCCCCTCCCCTATAGCTGTATTTAAAACACAGCATAACAAGGATGTACTTGGAGAAAATAGTGCCAGCAGCATAGAAGCAGCGAAATATGTGAGCGCATGTCACAGCCTAAGAGACAACAACAACAACAACAACAACAACAACAACAACAACAACAACACATAACAGCTGTTCCTCTCAGCTCACTCTGATTGCTCCTCTACTTCATGTGTCTTTCTTTTCTTCCTTTCTTTCTTTTCACATTTGATACTTGAGGTTTTGTAATATATTGTTGTAAATTGTTTAATGAATTAATTGTATTTGTATTTTTTTTTCTTATCATAAATCCTTGATGCTTTGGCAATATTGTTCACCTGACAATCATGCCAATAAAGCATATTGAATTGATAGAGAGAGATAGGTAGATAGAGAGATAGAGAGATAGAGAGATAGATAGAGAGATAGAGAGATAGAGAGATAGAGAGATAGTTAGATAGATAGATAGATAGAAAGAAAGAGAGATAGAGAGAAAGAGAGATAGAGAGATAGATAGATAGATAGAGAGATAGAGAGATAGTTAGATAGATAGAGAGATAGAGAGATAGAGAGATAGAGAGATAGTTAGATAGATAGATAGATAGATAGATAGAAAGAAAGAGAGAAAGAGAGATAGAGAGAAAGATAGATAGATAGATAGATGGAGAGAGAGATAGAGATATAGGTAGATAGGTAGATAGAGAGATAGAGAGATAGGTAGATAGAAAGAAAGAGAAATAGATAGAGAGATAGTCTTAAAAGTGAGTGAGTGCGGTGAGTGTTCTGTTCATTCTTTGTTTATAGTTTAGCCTTGAAATAAAGGAGTTATTTTTGTCACTTTAATCTGCATTTGGGTCCTGCTTCCTACACACACCGTAACATTACGAACTGACCAGAGATATCGGCCCAGCAGATCCGTTTGAGCAGGAAATATTGGATTATACCTTTTCTTTGTCTGACTGCGCTCATCGATGGTTAGGGTAATGTTGTGAATCGAGTGGCCCATGGTGGTGGTGGGGTTATGGTATGGGCAGGCGTATGTTATGGACGACGAACACAGGCTACTCGATTCACAACATTACCCTAACCCTAACCCGAACCCGAACCCTAACCCTAACGATAACCCTAACCCTAACCCTAACCCTAACCCTAACCCTAAACCTCACACCAGATACTGACTGGTTTTCGGACCCCCCCAGACCCCCCCAATAAAGCAAAAATGCATTTTTCAGAGTGGCCTTTTATTGTGGCCAGCCTAAGGCACACCTGTGCAATAATCATGCTGTCTAATCAGCATCTTGATATGCCACACCTGTGAGGTGGGATGGATTATCTCGGCAAAGGAGAAGTGCTCACTATCACAGATTATTTCAGATTTGTGAACAATATTTGAGAGAAATTGTTATTTTGTGTATGTAGAAAATGGTTTAGATCTTTGAGTTCATCTCATGAAAAATGGGAGCAAAAACAAAAGTGTTGCGTTTATATTTTTGTTCAGTGTAGAAACATATAAAAAAAAACAAATACAAATGTAAAAAAGTAATGTTCATCTAGTATTAAAAGCCAAGCAAAGAGGTACGTTTTTAGCTGAGATTTAAAAAGTTCAATAGACTCAGCAGTCCGGATATGTAAATTTGAATGATATCAAATCAATACATTAAATCATCTTCATGATCAATTATTACCAGAAGAACCTGGTGTATATAATGTGGAAATGTAAAGGGCTCTGTAATGGATCATCAGCACAAAGCACCAAGAAGAACATCTGACCAAATTCAAGATGGCCGTCTTGTTGTGGACCATAGTTTGACCAACTAGGGTCAGGGTTACAACGAGTCTTTTGACTATTAGTTTAACATTAAAAGTTTGAAAGTAAAGCTGAAAATGAGTCATGTCATCTCGACCAAGATCCTATGAAGAATTATTGTTCAACTGTTCGTAAAGCATCGGCTTCAAACAGTTTGAGAAGATGATGAAATCAACATTCACTGAAAACAAGTCACTTTTTGATATCCTCATTGTTTCTGGTCCCTCTGGGTTTGAATGGATGTTTGATTCTGTGGAGCACGTTAAAGTTAGAATGGGATGTTAGGTTGCCATTTCAAACTTTAGAGCGACCAAGAAGCTAAGAGTTCTACATCATTGCCTTAGTGGGAGAAGTTGGGAAATGTTGACCTCTCAGGAGTTCAACAGGTTTACCCGCTTCACACCAGACACTAACTGAACACAATGTTAATGAATGGGAACTCTAACCAGAATACAGTGAAGACCACTCCCCAGAATACTTACTCATACAAGCTACATTGTTGAAAGCAATAATAAAACATTCCCCGTCGCTCTGGGTTTGAATGCGTTTTTGAGTAGCAGGTTAAAGTAAAAATGTGATGTTAGGTTTTCATTTAAACTTTATGCAGACCAAGAATGGCCGACTGTGTGTAGATGTGTGTGAACGTTAGACTATGAGCAGGTGTGTGACAGCCTCTGCCTCTATGAATGTGTGTGAATGTGTGTGAATGTAAAAGCGCTTTGATGGGTCGTAAAGACTGGAAGAGCGCTGTATAAATCCAGATAATTTAGAATTCAACTGGACACAGGTAGGCAGAGTTGGAAACATAATGACCCCAGAAGCCTGGGACAAGAGGCTCAGTGAATGTGGTGTGAAAGGTGTACAGGTGACTCAGTGTGTGGCCGGAGACTCCGTAGTAGGACAAAGTGCCAGCAGGCCAGTCCAGATACACCCCGATTCTATTGAAGTCCCCAAGGGGTGCTTCCCACATTTTCTTATCGGCATGGTATGCCTTAAGAGAGTGGTCGAATAACCACGAAGCTTTGCCAAAACACCAGGATTTTGAATCATACCCAAACTTGCTCCCTTTTCTGTCGATTCCCTTGTATGCAACAGCAGCATAAACAGACTCCTCGGTACTGGTGCTCCACTCTACCTCCCAGTAATGGCACCCAGATAACTCCTCTTTGCACAACACCTGTGGGTGTGTTTCAAACCTCTCTGGGTGAGGAGGATAATACTGCCATGCTCCATTTGTTGCCTTTTTGTTTCCCTCAGACAGAGTGAGATAGCCGTTGGCAGTGTTTGGGTCCAGGTTGAGATCACAGGCATCTGACGGAGAAAACATAACAAAATATCTTATCAGTAACTTTGATGGTCAAACTGCTGAGAATTCATATTTTCAACTAAGAAAAGCCTGACTTACACCAGATCAGATCTCTCTTGTCTGTGATGGTCTCCACAGAAGAAGGCTTTTGACGTTGAAAGTCTTCAGTGACCAGCCGGCCTTTCCTGTAGTGGTAGATGGTTGCTCCTTTGTAGTTTTCATTGGTTTTGGCCGTTATGAGGAAACGGAATCTGCTGTTGTTCTTCAGCTCTTTGGAAGCACCCTGGAGCAATTTGGCTTTCTCTCTCATTGTGTCCAGAACTTCATCGGAGTAGTACCACGGGTCTTCATGGACACTTCCTAACTTGGTTGATTTCAAGAAGTCAGCCATCTCATCAAGGTAGCTATCACCCTTTATCATGGAGGTGAAAACAAAGCACAGAACATCCTCTACACCTGAAGCAAGGACCTCTCTGTCCAGCTCGTTCTGGTTCAGGACGATCTTTACTCCCTCCATGGTGTCGACACAGGACCTGATGATGTTGACTTCTCTCTCTTTGTTTTCCAGCCACTTGTTTAGTTTTTTATGGTTGAAGGGTGACTCGGTTCCGTTTTCAAAGACTTTTTCCAGTGAGCTCTCCTCTTCCTTTCCTGCTCGGATGGAGGGAAGTTTCTCCCCCATGGCTTGCTGGATGTTCTTTTTATAATAACCACACAGTTTGAGGAAAGTGCTCAACTCTTCTTGAAGCACGGGGAAACTCTCTACCACTTTGTCTTCCAGAGAATCGTTGCATCTCATTTTTGTCTCCCTTAACTCCTCCAGAGCTTCCTGCGCCTTCCTCACTAACTCGATGCTGATCTCTTTCAGCTCGATGTTGATCTCTTTCAGCTCAGGAGCCTTGGGAACAAAACTCTTCAGAGGCATCAGCCAGACCATCACTGGGACCGAATTCTCTCCATCTTTTCTCAGTAGCTGTGGAAGTTGTGAGTAGGTCTGCATTGCATCATGAAATGTTGTAGGGTTGCTTTTAAGAATGAAGTCTCCGTGGAATTCGCAGGAGAATTTCTCAGTCAGGGCTTTCTCTTCATCACTCAGCTTGATGCCAACACTTCCCTCAAAATTTAAAGTAGGAATCTTCTTTATCACAGCTTCCATGCTGCCCTCTATCTTCTGAACCTGGCTGGCTTCTAACTTCTCACTGTCAAACACAAAGAAAGCATTTGCCCCATACAGGATGCCTGTGACTACATGAGTCGCCAAGCCCTTCTCAATAACCTCAATCTGTTTGGTTTCCAGGGTCAAATTATCAATTGACAACTGCTTGAAGTTGGTGGTAGCTTTGTACAGCAAGGTCACTCTGCTCTGATTCTGGAATTTCTGCTCATCATTCAGATATTCAGCAGATCCTCCAACTTCTATCAGTCCACTCATGAAACTGAGCTCCAGAGAAGCTTCAATGTCCATCAGAGTGGACTTGGATTCAATGGAGTCAGATGCAGAGATTTCAAAAGAACTATTGTGCTGAAGGGTTGTTTTTGGAGTTTCAGCATTCCATAATTTGAAACCTAAATAAACATAAACAAAGACATAAATAAACATGAAAGCATACGTTTTTCGGATCAGTTCAAACCTTTTGTTTCTATAAATGCACATAACACATATAATTTCAATGTTTTTCAGTTTGCAGCTTCCTATCCTGTGAGAGATTTTAATAAGAAAATGATGTGTGTGTGAAATAAATTCAGACTTCTGAGAAATAATTCAGAGTTTTTATTTGAGTTCCAAGATTAAAGTTATTCTAAGAAAAATAAAACAATTTTTAAATTTTTTATTAGAATTCTGAATGTAAGGTCAGTATTCTAAAACTAAAGACTTCTAGAGTACGGAGGATTTTATTTCCGTGCTGAGATTAAAGTTATTGAGAGAATAATTGGAAAATCTCAGTATCCTGACTTTTTTCTTAAATGTATTAGTTTAATCACAGAACCCAACAAAAACGCACTTTTGGTCAGATCTCCAAAAACATTTCACACTCTTCCGTAATCTAGCACAGGGGTTCCCAACCTTTATTGTGCCAAGGGCCGGCAGATACATTAAAATAAATTCGCGGACCGGTTGTCAATTTTAACTGATTTGGATATTTACTCACCAGGTGGCAACAGAGGCTAATTGCATTTACAGTAACAGCCTGAAGAAATACCAATATGCATACAAAACATATTAACAACGTTTAAAACCAGGATACAATTAAAACAAAAAATTAGGACCGCTTTACAAATATTAATATAATATAATATAGCCTAATATAGGTGGCAACAGTGGCTAATTGTATGTAACAGCCTGAACAAATAATAGAACAATATTCATCCAAAACATATTAACAAAGTTTAAAACCAGGATACAGTTCAAAACAAATTAGGACCACTGTACACATATTGATATAACTGAAATGTCAGTGAGACCCCTGGGCTTGTTTGCCAGCAATAATAACTAGGGATGTAACGATATACCGAATATCGCGGTATCGCGGTAAATAAACGTCCCAATACCGTCGTGAGACTGACAAAATATACCGCAATTAATTTTTTTTTTTTTTTTAATTATTATTATTTTTTTTTTAAACACTTTTTTTTTTAAACCTTTATTTAACCAGGTGGTCCCATTGAGATCATCGATCTCTTTTTCAAGGGAGACCTGTCCAACATGGCAGCAAGTAGGTTACAACATGAACATAAAACAACAGATCACACAAAAGGACATCGTATTTACAGGGCTACATGTACACACCTAGAGACATTGACCAGTACCAACAATATATTTATATCTGGCCCTGTCAATAAGCCTCACCTCCTTGGCAAAAACTGTATTGTTTTTAAAGTGGTGAAGAGACAATGCACAGCTTGACCCACTGCTGTCACCCATGGCCAAAGCATATCTCTCCGTCCCACTGAGGTCACGTTAGACTTTTTCGCTGTCCGTCATTTTGACAGACAGGATCGTAAAATATCTGTCATAATCCTTTATTACCCGTCGGGTCTGAACAGTTCACGAGAGAGCACGCTCGTGAACTGTCAACGGGGGGGGGGGGGGCGGTGTTATGCCGTGTGTGCATGCATCTCGCGGGTGCGCGCACAGCGTAAAGCAAAGCCTCCCAGACATGTGTTGATCTGTACGGCAAAGTACGGTTTGGAAACTATATCATTTCCTTTTGGAGGGCATCCATAACAGGGCATAACACCAGAGCCTCGCTGCGGGGAAACGTTGGCGCTGTTCCGAGTTTGTTCTAATCTGTCAAAATGACTTTCAGATTTTTCCGTCATTGTTAAATAAAATATTCGGTTAACGCGACCACTGCTGTCCCAGCCACATCAGTACCAAGCGAGAGAGTTTTTTCCAGAGCAGGGGATATTGTCAATGCCCAAACATCCCAGCTTATAAATACCTGGAAATGTGGACATTTTCATATTCCTAAAAACCTCTCTGATGATGCTGAGTGAGTGACTAGTGAGTTTGAGTTGAGTTACTTGAAAAACTAAAGTGAAACTTGATTTATTCTATTGCAGGGTCTGATTATTAGCTTGTTTATTTGTGAGATGCAGTGGCACAAAGAAAATGCCTACTTTGTTTGGTAGTACTAGTAGGTACAAAAACACTGGTTTTCTTGTTCCAGTCTGTTACTGTCACTTTGTTTTTGACACTTTAAAATACTGCTATCCTACTAAAATGCTGTACAATCAGATTTATTATGTAATAAAGAAACATTTTCCGAGTAAAAAAATATTTTATTGAAAAAAACAAAAAAATGAATGTTTTTTTTCCTTTATTATTCAATATCGCGATAAATACCGTACCGTGGACTTGTTATCGCGATATTATCATACCGTGAGTTTTTGGTATCGTTACATCCCTAATAATAACGTCATACCAGGGCGTTCGCTCCGGTGCACTCCGACAGCATTTAGCACTACATCGAGATTAAGATTAACTTCTTTTATTTTGGGAACACCCACATACCTATGGAGTTGGCCAGATGCGTGTCAATTACTGTTCATGGTAATTTGAAAACAAATGCCGTTGTTGGACACACACCGAACACACACACACACAGCGGAGCTGAGCAGAGCACATACACACACACACATCATGCGCCTTTGTGACCGGACATTTCCTTCATACAATGAGTAATAGGGGGAATAATCGGGCCGTTCGATGTGTGTGTGTGTGTGCGTGCGTGCGTGCGTGTGTGTGTGTGTGTGTGTGTGTGTGTGTGCGCGCGTGCGTGCGTGCGTGTGTGTGTGTGCGTGTGTGTGTTTGAAACGTAGCAGCCTGCAGTGGTGAACACAGTGAAGGCGGTGTGTACGTGCTGGTGCTGCACTTCTCAGAGACTGCCTCCTGGTGCTGCAGCCATTTCATGAAGTGAAGGAGGCTTTACAAATCTAAAAAATAGCTCTACACCCCTGGCCGCAATGTCCTTAAAATGAAGTCCGAGTTCGAAATATATCTCAAATAATGTATGCACTGCCATTCCCCCACAAACATAACAGTCTGCGATGAAACGGTTGTCTCCTGTGTGCTCCACTTCCTATTGGCGCACCGGTAACTTTCTCTGCGCACGAGGCTGAGACCTTATGCTAACCAATTTTGATGTATTTTGTATGTTTTGGATGAAATAATATGACTGGTATAGGTGCGAAAAACTTTTTAAAAAAAGAATTTTTTTTTATACAATATTTTTATATTTGTATAATTCTGCAAATATTACGATAAACTCACAGCTATTTCGCGGCCCGGTACCGGTCCGCGGAGGTGTTACTGCCGGGCCGCGAAATAGCTGTGAGTTTATCGTAATATTTGCAGAATTATAAAAATATAAAAATATTGTATAAAAACAATTCTTTTTTTTAAAAAGCGGAGGTGTTACTGCCGTGTTACTACTGTTGGGAACCCCTGCTCTAGCATTCTTTAAATTCAGAATTCTGAGAAAAAAAAATCTGAATCCTGAAGAGTCCTCCTCAGAGTATGGAGGAGATCTAACCAAAAGTGATGTTTCTTTTTTGTTCTGAGTTTAAAGATCTTCTGAGAAAAAAAACTATTAGAATTGTGACTTTTTTCTTAGAATTCAGAATAAAATCTCAGAACTAAAAATAAATTCACTTTTGGTGTAGCCTTAATCCTCTCAAGCATTTTTTTAAAAATACAATCAACAGACAAAAGCAGTCAAAAAAGATACAGATATACACAGATGCACGACAAAGAGACACAAGAAACAACTCTCATAACACACTCAATTTAAAATGGCATGACAACAAAATAATTTTAATAATTGTTGTTGTACAGTGACTATGATGGAAGTGTTGTGACTATGTGAAGTCTTACCTGGAATCAGTTTGTCACTCCAGGCATCATAGAGCATCCCTAGGGTGAAGGGTCGTCCCAGAGCAGGCATTTTCTTGGGTTCAGAGGCCATTTCTCCAACCTGTTGAGAAGAAACAACTCAGACTTCAGAACCTGATTTAAACGTCTGTTCAGGAGTAGGAGTGTTGAGAGTTAATAACTATTGGAGTCTGACTTTCAACTTTACTTAGTAATGCAGTATGTCCCTGCAGACACTAAGCAGCTTTAGTCTGACATAGAAAAGTAAAGTTGTTATTATAAATCTGTGTTTGTCTGTTAGTCCTCACCTGGTGAAGTTGTGTAGATCAGCAGAGTTGTGTGAGGGTCTTCTGACTTCCAGCAGGAGCTTCAAGTCTGATGAACTGTGGTGTTGGGAGCTGACTCATATCCTGTCAGATACTCTCCTCCCCTGACTTCCTTTTGATTGTACCACTTCCTGACACTGACTGATAGTCTTTTCTCCACACGCAATCAATATCCACACTCTGCAATTTCTTATAATGGAACAATGGTTGGAGACTCTTATGTATGACCTTTGTACGACTCATAAAATACTGCAGATCCTTTATCTTACCTCTTTCTAATCTACACACATACAAGTATTTAACTGAAGTTACACAAAAGTGCTGTTGATACAGAGTTGGAGTTTATTCACACGTCACATACTACAGTGGGTAATGTTTCCAAGAGACATTGAACAGTGCTGCCACATATGACACAGGAACAAAAGAACAGACTCTGAACCCTTTTTTTGCCATTATATAAAAATAGTGTTGCTACAAAAAGTATAAATGAGGCTTACTAATAAGACAACTCAGATCTGGAGCTACACAGGAATCTGCTGCAACAGTGCAATAAAAAGACAAACATTAATAAAATCAAACCCTTTTTTTGTTGCATTTTGGAAAAAAGTCGCGACGAAAAGAGTACATTGGCGTCAACTACCTGGGCTGTCAAATGTCTCAAAGCGTTCTTAAAAACCCAGGAGAAAATGGTGGATTTCGGAACAGTGTCCAAACCGTTACCATGGGAACTACTTTCTAGGAACTACTTTCTGACGGAGATTAACTCAAGCAGAAAGCGTAGGTTTGGGAGCAAATTAGCCCACATTATGAAATTATTTTACGATTTTGGTGGGAAAACCAGTCAGTATCTGGTGTGAGGGTTAGGGTTAGGGTTAGGGTTAGGGTTAGGATAATGTTGTGAATCGAGTGGCCTGTGTTCGTCGTCCATAACATAACCCCACCACCACCATGGGCCACTCGATTCACAACATTACCCTAACCCTAACCCTAACCCTAACCCTAATCCTAACCCTAACCCTAACCCTAACCCTAACCCTAATCCTAACCCTCACAACAGATAGTGAGTGGTTTTCGGACCCCCCCAGACCCCCCCAATAAAGCAAAAATGCATGTTTAAGGGTGGCCTTTTATTGTGGCCACCCTAAGGCACACCTGTGAAATAATCATGCTGTCTAATCAGCATCTTGATATGCCACACCTGTGAGGTGGGATGGATTATCTCGGCAAAGGAGAAGTGCTCACTATCACAGATTTTTTCAGATTTATGAACAATATTTGAGAGAAATGGTTATTTTGTGTATATAGAAAATGTTTTAGATCTTTGAGTTCATCTCATGAAAAATGGGAGCAAAAACAAAAGTGTTGCGTTTATATTTTTGTTCAGTGTATGAGTTCTGCACAAAGAAGGAAATAAACAAATGCTGAAATAAAAGATAGGATATTCCCAACATAATCAAAATGATAAATTTCACAAAACAGA
This sequence comes from Notothenia rossii, assembly GCF_949606895.1. Taxonomy (NCBI): domain Eukaryota; kingdom Metazoa; phylum Chordata; class Actinopteri; order Perciformes; family Nototheniidae; genus Notothenia; species Notothenia rossii. The sequence goes on along the minus strand of NC_136910.1, from coordinate 1,722,332 downwards.
TATTCTTTGTCTTTGACTTAAACTATGATTTCATATGTCATCATTCTAATGTTGATAAAACATGTCTAATCTTGTCCTAAACAGAAAAACCCACCCACACCGGTTTCATGAGAGAAAAGACTCCTCTTGTATTCTCTAAATATAACTCGCCTTAAAATACTGTTTAAAAAAAGACAGAGCAAAAGCAATTGGCTCTTGAAGAACCTTATGTCCTAAAATAATGAACATCAATTCAACAAAATAAGCAACTATTTTCCCCATTATGTTTATATGTGTTGTATTTCAACATCAGTTTTGACAGAGCGAGTGCCGGATATATAATGCTTGAGTATATGTTACTACCATAGAAAGTTCCTATGAAGAAATATTGTTCAACTGTTCGTAAAGCATCGGCTTCAAACAGTTTGAGAAGATGATGAAATCAACATTCACTGAAAACAAGTCACTTTTTGATATCCTCATTGTTTCTGGTCCCTCTGGGTTTGAATGGATGTTTGATTCTGTGGAGCACGTTAAAGTTAGAATGGGATGTTAGGTTGCCATTTCAAACTTTAGAGCGACCAAGAAGCTAAGAGTTCTTCATCATTGCCTTAGTGGGAGAAGTTGGGAAATGTTGACCTCTCAGGAGTTCAACAGGTTTACCCGCTTCACACCAGACACTAACTGAACACAATGTTAATGAATGGGAACTCTAACCAGAATACAGAGAACACATCTCCCCAGAATACTTACTCATACAAGCTCAATGGTTGAAAGCAATAATAAAACATTCACCTGTCCCTCTGGGTTTGAATGCATTTTAGATTTTCAGTAGCATCTTAAAGTTAAAATGGGTTTTCATTTAAACTTTAGGCAGACCAAGAATGGCCGACTGTGTGTAGATGTGTGTGAACGTTAGGCTATGAGCAGGTGTGTGACAGCCTCTGCCTCTATGAATGTGTGTGAATGGGTGCCAATGTAAATGCGCTTTGATGGGTCGTACAGACTAGAAGAGCGCTGAATAAATCCAGTTCATTTAGAATTCAACTGGACACAGGTAGGCAGAGTTGGAATTATGATAAGCAAAGAGGCCTGGGAGAAGAGGCTCAGTGAATGTGGTGCGAAAGGTGTACAGGTGACTCAGTGTGTTAAGGTGAGTCAGTGTGTGGCCGGAGACTTTGAAGAAGGACAAAGTGCCAGCAGGATGATCCAGATACACCCCGAATCTACTGAAGTCACCAGGGAGATGAGTTGCATCCAACACCCTCTTAGAGTCATGGTATGCCCTAATATGGTTTTCTTTGCCGAAACACCAGGATTCTGAATCATGCCCAAACCTTTTCGTGTCACTTTTATTTCTGTCAGCTCCCCTGTATGTAACAGCAGCAAAAACAGACTCCTTGCCACTGGTACTCCACTCTACCTCCCAGTAATGGCACCCAGATAACCTCTCTTTGCACAACACCTGTCGCTGTTTTCCAAACCTATGTGGGTGAGAAGGATATTTCTGATCTTTTCCATATTTTGCCTTTTTGTTTCCGTGAGACAGAGTGAGATTCTTGTGGGCAGTGTTTGGGTCCAGGTGGAGATCACAGGCATCTGATGGAGGAAACATAACAAAATATCTTATCAGTAACTTTGATGGTCAAACTGCTGAGAATTCACATTTTTAACTAAGAAAAGCCTGACTTACACCAGATCAGATCTGTCTTGTCTGTGATGGTCTCCACAGAAGAAGGCTTCTGACGTTGAAAGTCTTCAGTGACCAGCCGGCCTTTCCTGTAGTGGTAGATGGTTGCTCCTTTGTAGTTGGGATTGGTTTTGGCCGTTATGAGGAAACGGAATTTGCTGTTGTTCTTCAGCCCTTTTGAAGAACCCTGGATCAATGTGGCTTTTTCTCTCATTGATTTCAGAACTTCATGGGAGTAGTACCACTGGTCTTCATGGACACTTCCTAACTTGGTTGATTTCAAGTCAGCCATCTCATCAAGGTAGATATCACCCCTTGGCATGGAGGTGAAAACAAAGCACAGAACATCCTCTACACCTGAAGCAAGGACCTCTCTGTCCAGCTCGTTCTGGTTCTGGACGATCTTTACTCCCTCCATGGTGTCCACACAGGACTTGATGATGTTGACTTCCCTCTCTTTGTGACTCAGCCACTTGTTTAGTTTTTCATGGCTGAATGGTGACTTGTGCCTGTCTACAAAGACTTTTTCCAGTGAGCTCTCATCTTCCTTTCCTTCACGGATGGAGGGAATTTTCTCTGCCATGGCTTCCTGGAGGCTGGTTTTATAATAACCACACAGATTTTGGAAAGTGCTTAGGTCTTTTCGGATCTGTGGGAAGTCCTCTGCCACTTTGTCTCCCAGAGAATCGTTGCATTTCATTCTTATTTCCTTTAAATCTTCCAGAGCATTATGGGCTTTCCTGACTAGTCCATTGCTGATCTTCATCTTCAGCTCAGGAGCTTTGGGATCAAAACTCTTCAGTGGCATCAGCCAGACCTTCAATGGGACTGAATTCTCTCCATTTGTTCCCAGTAGCTTTGGAAGTTCTACATAGGTCTGCACTGCCTCTTGAAATGTTGCTGGGTTGCTTTCAAGAATGAAGTCTCCGTGGAATTCACAGGAGAATTTCTCAGTCAGGGCTTTCTCTTCATCAGTCAGCTTGATTTCAACCTTTCCTGCAACATCAAAAGAAGGAATCTTCTTTATCACAGCTTTCATGCTGCCCTCTATCTTCTGAACCTGGCTGGCTTCTAACTTCTCACTGTCAAACACAAAGAAAGCATTTGCCCCATACAGGATGCCTGTGACTATATGTGTGGCCAAGCCCTTCTGAATAACATCCGTCTGTTCAGCGTCTGGGGTCACATTATAATTTGACAACTGCTTGAACTTGGTGGTAGCTTTGTACTGACAGGTCACTCTGCTCTGATTCTTGAATTTCTTCTCATCATTCAGATATTTGGCAGATCCTCCAACTTTTATCAGTCCACACATGAAACTGACCTTCAGAGAAGCTTCAATGTCCATCAGAGAGGACTTGGATTCAGTGGAGTCAGATGCAGAAATCTCAAAAGTACTGCCCTGCTGAGGGGTTTGTTTTACTTTTAGAGTTTCAGCATTCCATAATGTGAGACCTAAATAAACATAAACAAAGACATAAATAAGCATGAAAGCATACATTTTTTATTTGAGTTCTAAGATTAAAGTTATTCTATGAATTTTTCCCACTTAGAATTCTGAATGTAAGGTCAGTATTATAAAAATAAAAAAAATTCTAGAGTAAGGACGATTTTTCTTTCGTGCTGGGATTAAAGTTATTCAGAGAATAATCGGAAAATCTCAGAAACCTGACTTTTTTTCTTAAAATTCTTAGTTTAATCACAGAACCCAAAACAAACGCACTTTTGGTCAGATCTCAAAAAACGTTTGACACTCTTCCGTACTCAAGCATTCTTTAAATTCAGAATTCTGAGGAAAAAAATCAGAATCCTGACGAGTCCTCCTCAGTGTTAGGGTGCGTGGAAAAGGTAGGACCCAAAAGCAGTATTAACAAAAAATGAGCTTTATTAAATAACAAAAGCTGTGGCAAAAAAGGCAGTATCAAAAATATCAAAAAAACAAACGAGCAGCAAAAGGAACACAGACCGTGGAGACATGGAGGGGAAACAATGAACCGACATGGAACACAGGGGAAGACTAGACTAAATACACAGAAGGGTAATCACAGGACAAGACACAGCTGGGCAGGGGAGGGAGAAACACAAGGGCAACAGGTGAACACAATCACACAATCAGACACACCAGGGAAACTAACGACAGGGAGGAAGACAAGACAAAACACAAGGAGGAAGACAAAACACCGAATGAACAGACTTACAAAACCCATAACCAGACAAACACTAAAACCGTGACATAAACCTAGGAGTGTGACAGAACCCCCCCCTCAAGGGACGGATACCAGACGGGGGACCGGAGGAGGGACACATAACTAGGGCCAAGAAAGGGTGGGTGGATGGGGTCTGGAAGACGGGTCTCGGGCGGGTGGACGGCCCGGGGGCAAGGCAGAGACCAAGGAGGGGGTCTCGGGTGGACGGCCCGGGGGCAAGGCAGAGTCCATGGGCGAACTCAGGGGGCCGAGCCCGAGGACGAAGACAACGGCACTCAGGGGGCCGGGCTCGAGGGCGAAGACCGCGGCTCTCAGGGGGCCGGGCTCGAGGGCGAAGACCAGACAGCTCCGGAGGCCGGGCAGGAAGGCACTGACGGGACAGCTCCGGAGGCCGGGCAGGACCCGATGCCGGCCGGATAGGAACCGGAGCGACAGGCTTCGGCAGGATCCCCCACGGAAGAGGACCAGGAGTTGGCAGGACCCCCGGCGAGACAGGTGACGGCGGGACCTCCAACGGAACAAGACATGGGATTGGCAGGACTCTCAGCGGGTCCTCCAACGGAACAGGACATAGGGTTGGCAGGACCCCCTACAGAAGACTAGTCGGCGGGACCCCCAATGGGACAGGACATGGAGTTGGCAGTTCCCCGAGCGGGACAGGACATAGAGTTGGTAGGACCCCCGGCAGAAGATTAGTCGGCGGGGCCTCGAACGGCACAGGACACAGGGTTGGCAGGACCCCCGGCAGAAGAGTAGTCGGCGGGACCTCCAACGGCACAGGACATAGGGTTGGCAGGAGCCCCGGCAGAAGAGTAGTCGGCGGGACCCCCAACGGGACAGGACATAGGGTTGGCAGGACCACTGGCAGAAGAGTAGTCGGCGGGACCCCCAACGGGACAGGACATGGGGTTGGTAGACCCCCAGGCAGGAGAGCAGTCGGCGGGATCCCCAACGGGACAGGACATGGAGTTGGCAGGACCCCCAGCGGAACCTCCAACGGCACTTGAGTAGGGACTTGAGTGGGGACTCGAGAGGGCTTGAGAGCGAACTTGAGAGGAAACTTGAGAGTTGACTTGAGAGGTGACTTGAGAGGGATCTCGAGAGGGAACTTGAACGGAGACTCGAGAGGAGACTTGAGACGGAACTTGAGCGGTGACTCGATAGCGAATTTGAGAGCAGACTCGAGAGAGGGCTTGAGAGGGAACTCGAGAGGAGACTCGAGAGGTGACTCGAGAGTTGACTTGAGAGGGAACTCGAGAGGAGACTTGAGAGGGGACTCGAGAAGGGACTTGAGAGGAGACTTGAGAGGGAACTCGAGCAGGGACTTGAGAGGAGACTTGAGAGGGGACTTGAAAAGGGACTTGAGAGGGAACTCGAGCAGGGACTTGAGAGGAGACTTGAGAGGGAACTGGAGAGGAGACTTGAGAGGGAACTGGAGAGGTGACTTGAGGCGGTCGGTACGCCGACAGGACTCGGGAAGCTGGCGTCAGCTGGAGAGCCAACAGGAGACAAGGTGCTGGAGTCGGCCAATACGCCGACAGGACATGGGGAGCTGGCGTTGGCTGGAGAGCCAGCAGGAGACGAGGTCCTGGAGTCAGCCGGTATGCCGACAGGACATGGGGAGCTGGCGTCGGCCGGAGAGCCAGCACTGGAGCCGAAGCTGAAGTCGGGACCATGGCTGCTGGGGCTAGGACTGAGGCTGGAACCATGGCTGCTGGGACTGGCACTGGAGCCGGAGCCGCTGGAGTACGTGCTGGAATGGATCCATGGCTGTGGAAACCGGAACTGAATCTGGAATCCTGGCCCTGCGTCTCCAAGAGGCTTTTTGGAGACTCCGTGGACCTCCAACAGGACAGTAGTCGGATCCAAGGAAAGGGTTAGAAGCTTCGGACAAGTCCTCAAGACAACTTGTGAAAAGTTGTAGCCACTCAGGCAACGAACTCCTCAACCAAGGCATTTCGGCCACCTCCATGTGTGCCTTTTTGAGGATAGCCTCTTTGTCCCTTCTAGAAGAGGTTCCACTCCACTCGGCATGATAACACTGTAGGGAGAAATCCATATCGAACAGATCCAACTCAAAATCATAAAAATCCGCTGGGTCCATTGTTAGTCGGTTCATTCTGTCAGGGTGCGTGGAAAAGGTAGGACCCAAAAGCAGTATTAACGAAAAGCGAGCTTTATTAAATAACAAAAGCTGTGGCAAAAAAGGCAGTATCCAAAATATCAAAACAAAACGAGCAGCACAAGGAACACAGACCGTGGAAACATGGAGGGGAAACAATGAACCAACATGGAACACAGGGGAAGACTAGACTAAATACACAGAAGGGTAATCACAGGACAAGACACAGCTGGGCAGGGGAGGGAGAAACACAAGGGCAACAGGTGAACACAATGACACAATCAGACACACCAGGGAAACTAACGACAGGGAGGAGGACCAGACAAAACACAAGGAGGAAGACAAAACACAGAATGAACAGACTTACAAAACCCATAACCAGACAAACACTAAAACCGTGACATAAACCTAGGAGTGAGACACTCAGAGAATGGAGGAGATCTAACCAAAAGTGATGTTTATTTTTTGCTCTGAGTTTAAAGATCATCTATAAAATATTATAATTGTGACTTTTTTCTTAGAAACTTGAATTAAATCTCAAAACTAAAAATAAATACACTTTTGGTGTAGCCCTAATCCTTTCAAGCATTCTTTAAATTTAGAACACTTAATTAAAAAAAAAAGTTCAAAAATTTGATAGCATATTCAGAAGCCTGAATTTTTTCTCTGAATTCCTATTGAAAATAGATTAATCAGAAAAAAAATCCCTTTTGGTCAGATGTTAAAAATGCTCAGATTTATCCCTAATTCTTGTTTGTTCTAGAGTCAGTCAGAAAGGCATAGTTAAAAACACAGATTTAAGATAAAATGCCTAGAAAATACAATCTACTGACAAAAGCAGTGAAAAAATATCCAGATATACACGGATGCACGACAACTCTCATAACACACAACATTTAAAATGGCATGGCAACAAAATGATGAAAGTTTTGTGACAAAGTGAAGTCTTACCTGGAATCAATGTATCACTCCGCGCATCATAGAGCATCCCGAGGGTGAAAGGTCGTCCCAGAGCAGCAACGGTCATGAGATCTGAGGCCATTTCTCCAACCTGTTGAGAAGAAACAACACAGACTTCAGAACCTGATTTAAACATCTGTTCAGGGGGGTATACTACGAAGCTGGTTCAACCTAACCTGGATATGTTTGAGTTAGCCGGTTGGCCTAATCCAAAACATACGCGCTCTCGCTAAACGGTCCTACGACGCGGGTTATCAAGTGGATCGCTCAAGCCAGCCGTGTCCTATCTAGTTAGGAGCGTGTTCACATGAAAGGGGTGGTATCTGGAGCATTCGACCAATCACAAACATGGAGAACCGTACTGACAGAGCAGCGTCATACTTCCTGAATGAAAAGTCAACTATAATATTAGACATATGGAGAAGTTAAACTTTAAACATCCATGACTTAAACACTTTATCCAGGATCAAAGCCACATAGCTGCACCTGCAAGGTGAATACAGCTGGTAACAGAACAAGTGTTTGAAGCTTTTCTGTATTTCCTTTCTCCTGTAATATGACTTGATCGCTTTAAACTCCGCACACTGAGCTCTGATTGGTCAGCAGGCAGTGCTTTCACCGAGTTGAGCTCTTAGCCTGCAACCTAACCTGCTCCGGGGCAGGTTAGCCGCACAGCCTAAGTTACCATGGAGATCTAGCCTGCTAAAAAGAGAACCAGCTTCGTAGGATCGGAAACCCCGAGTTTTCTCTGAAGTTAGCCGCTAAGAGAACATCCTGCTTCGTAGTATACCCCCCAGGAGTAGGAGTGTTGAGAGTTGATAACACTTGGAGTCTGATTTTCAACTGTGCTTAGTAATGCAGTATGTCCCTGCAGACACTAATCCAGCAGCTGTAGTTTTACACAGAAAAGTAACGTTTTTATTATAAATCTGTGTTTGTCTGTTAGTCCTCACCTGGTGAAGTTGTGTAGATCAGCAGAGTTGTGTGAGAGTTTTCTGACTTCCAGCAGGAGCTTCAAGTCTGATGAACTGTGGTGTTGTGAGCTGACTCATATCCTGTCAGAGACTCTCCTCACCTGAGCTCCTGTCCCACACCTGAACACACCTGCCGAAACAGTTCTTATTGTGACAGGCCTTGGCAAGAAAACACCTTCCTGATGTGATAAACAGATCAACTAAATGTCCCTTGTACCTAGGAAGGCAGAGACACTCCCTGACACTGATTGATAGTCTACACGCCCAACCGCCCTCTCAGGTCAGCTGATCAACTGCTCCTGAACGTGGAGGGGGCCGTGGCTTCTCTGTAGCGTCTCCCACACTGTGGAACGATCTGCCCCTGCACATCAGACAGGCCGCCACACTGCCTGCTTTTAAATCACTTCTTAAAACCCACCTCTTCTCCTTAGCGTATTAACATATTTTAGAGTGTTGCTTTTAAATTGTCTATTGTTTGTACTTGTACTTGTTTTATGGTGTGTGAGCTGAGCTGTGTTACTTTTTGTATGTTTGTTTGTTTATTTGACTTTACAGCACTTTGGTCTGGAGGTTTTAAAGTGCTTTATACATAAAGCTGTATTGTATGCTGGCCCTGGCACGTCACCCTACACCTGAACCTGAAACAGCAGAAAACTGGTCGACATGTTATTTCTGGATTACAGTTCAATTTCAACCCAATCAAGCATGAAGCTGATTGTGAAGCTGGCAGGCCTTCCAGACATACATGGAGGGTAAGAATCTGAACTAGGTGCTGTTCATCAGTGTTTCCCCATGTGTGGCACAACGCACTATAAGCACCTGGATGGTGCTCTCAATACGAACACAACAAGTTAGATGTGGAACACCGGACACTTCTCACAAACGATATGGTTGCTAGCTCGTTAACAGCTAGCGGTAGATCAGGGCAGAGCAGGTCTGTCAGATCCGAGCCAAGGCCACGCAATCGATATCCACACTCTGCAGTTTCTTATTATGCAACTCTGATGAATGAATTCATGTTTGTTGGAGACTCTAACGGTACGTCCACACAGCAGCTTTAAAAAAATCTTCCAACGCTTCTCTGCCCATTGACTTTGAATGGGAGTGACGTCACTTTGCCTCGCTTTTCGCCAAACTGCATTGTGGGGAAGCGAAGCGAAGATTTCCAGGATTTTCAGGATTTTCAGGATTCAAAAGTTGAGCAATGTTCAACTTTTGAAGCTGAGCTGGAAGCGTCAGCCAATCAAATCCCGTTTATGCAAATCTGACAGTTCAAGCGCTAGCCAATCAAACCGCGTGCAAGCTGGGAGAGCCAGACCGCAGTTCATTTCCTCATATTCCAAACGAGAAATTACGGTAGCAAATCACCCGGTTCTTTACGACCAGAACTATTTACCGGGATACAAACCGGAGGAACCAGGCATGGAGGGAGGTGGCAGAGACAGTGGGTGAACAAAAACAAACTCGAGGAACAAGGACGTGAACAAAGACAGAAAACAAAGAAGGGCGTTTCCCTTCTGATGCTGACACAAGGGAATTTACACCAGGTGTGTTGTTAGGAGTGCAGCATACCTGCAGAGGGAGGGAGGCAGAGACACAAGCAGCTGGAACAAAGACATTCAGACCGGTTCAGAGAAACAAATGCATAACTGAGTAACTTCTCAAACTGCAGATCATCAAAGAAGATATATGACAGATCAGCCTTCATACATTTTACACAAATAACTTAACTATTAAATGAATGTAGCGTTTGTGACCCCGCCCCTCTACTGCAACTGTAGTATCAGATCAAGCATATTTCATAAATGTTCTCTCACAGTATTTTCACTAAGGCTAACCAAAGGGTTACTTAACTTTATTGATCTGTTTCTAAGCTTTATATTTAGTTTACATTTTCTGTGACGACAACATGATGTGAATAACTCTGTTCCTTCGTACATTTGCTACATTACAGAAAACAAAGAAGGACCTTGGAGAGGACTCTTTAAAGTAGAGACAATACATACTGATATACACCTGAACATCAGCAGGAGAGGACTCTTTAAAGTAGAGACAATACATATTGATATACACCAGGGGCCGTATTCACAAAGGATCTTAGGGCTAAAAGTAGCTCCTAACTGGCGAATTTAGGAGAAACTCCTAAACATAATGGGCGTGTCAGTCTTACATTTAGGACTCCTAATTTTATTCACTAAGAGCAATTCACAAAGTATTTTAGGCCTAAAAGTAGCACTTAAGTCTGGGAGAGCTTAAAAGTCCTCGAGAGGACTCCGAACTCAGTAAGACCTATTCACAAAGAATCTGAAAATGGCTGCGAGACGAAATGTTTTGGAGACAATGGAAGACTGTGAATTGATCAAGAGATATAGGCTAAATCGTGAGGGTATCAAACTTGTTGTGGAATTAGTGCGGGATGCAATAACATCCCCGACTAACAGGAATAACCCGATTAGTCCGGAAATAAAATGTTTGGCAACACTACGATATTTAGCAACAGGGAAAATGCAACTTTGCAATGCCGACGATTTAGGAATATCGCAACCATCAGTCAGCCGTGCCATAAACCAAACCATCAACGCGCTCTCTAGACCACATATCATCCAACAGTTTATCCGGTTTCCTTTGGACAATCAACAACTACACAGGATCAAAGCCAACTTCATGGCAATGCAGGTATGCCCGGTGCGGTCGGTGCTATTGACGGGACGCACATAAAAATAATTGCGCCCTCAAAAGATGAGGACGTGTTCGTCAATAGAAAGAAAGTACATTCCATCAACACGCAGATTGTTTTTATTCATCATGATAGGGGGACTTTAACGGTGGTATGGGCTGTTATTGAAAGTGTTTAAGTGCTGGAAATATGCTCATTGGATAATAGTTTGCAGGGTGCTTTTAATTGCCTCCTCGATTTAATGCAATTTACGTATTTGTATTGTTTGTTCTCTCTCTTTAACGTGCATATACAACGTCATTATCGTGGTCTGCACAAACTTGTCATCATGCGTGTATTCTGCTAACTGCACTGTCCATAACTATTTGATAGGAATACATTTCTAGCCGAGGCTACTTCCTTGTTTTAGTGGGCTCGTTTGTGGGATGTTGCGGATGAGTTTCACCGAGACCGCCTGCTCTGAACAATCAATCACCGTACTGACCGCTTCTAAACTCATGCACGAGAATCGACGTAATCCATAGCAACAGCGCGTCACTCTTAGTGATTTATCCTTAGTATGAGTAGGTCTCAGCGGCTTTGTGAATAACTTTTAAGAAAAAACTCCTACGTAAAATGTTTTAGCGCGAGTTAGGAGCACTCCTAGCGGTAAGATAAAATGCTTTGTGAATACGGCCCCTGAACATCAGCAGGAGAGGACTCTTTAAAGTAGAGACACTACATACTGATATACACCTGAATATCAGCAGGAGAGGACTCTTTAAAGTAGAGACACTACATACTGATATACACCTGAATATCAGCAGGAGAGGACTCTTTAAAGTAGAGACACTACATACTGATATACACCAGAACATCAGCAGGAGAGGACTCCTTAAAGTAGAGACACTACATACTGATATACACCTGAACATCAGCAGGAGAGGACTCTTTAAAGTAGAGACACTACATACTGATATACACCTGAACATCAGCAGGAGAGGACTCTTTAAAGTAGAGACACTACATACTGATATACACCTGAACATCAGCAGGAGAGGACTCCTTAAAGTAGAGACACTACATACTGATATACACCTGAACATCAGCAGGAGAGGACTCTTTAAAGTAGAGACACTACACACTGATATACACCTGAATATCAGCAGGAGAGGACTCTTTAAAATAGAGACACTACACACTGATATACACCTGAACATCAGCAGGAGAAGACTCTTTAAAGTAGAGACACTACATACTGATATACACCTGAACATCAGCAGGAGAGGACTCTTTAAAGTAGAGACACTACATACTGATATACACCTGAACATCAGCAGGAGAGGACTCTTTAAAGTAGAGACACTACATACTGATATACACCTGAACATCAGCAGGAGAGGACTCTTTAAAGTAGAGACACTACATACTAATATACACCTGAACATCAGCAGGAGAGTACTCTTTAAAGTAGAGACACTACATACTGATATACACCTGAACATCAGCAGGAGAGGACTCTTTAAAGTAGAGACACTACATACTGATATACACCTGAACATCAGCAGGAGAGGACTCTTTAAAGTAGAGACACTACATACTGATATACACCTGAACATCAGCAGGAGAGGACTCTTTAAAGTAGAGACACTACATACTGATATACACCTGAACATCAGCAGGAGAGGACTCTTTAAAGTAGAGACACTACACACTGATATACACCTGAACATCAGCAGGAGAGGACTCTTTAAAGTAGAGACACTACACAATGATATACACCTGAACATCAGCAGGAGAGGACTCTTTAAAGTAGAGACACTACATACTGATATACACCTGAGCATCAGCAGGAGAGGACTCTTTAAAGTATAGACACTACACACTGATATACACCTGAACATCAGCAGGAGAGGACTCTTTAAAGTAGAGACACTACATACTGATGTACACCTGAACATCAGCAGGAGAGGACTCTTTAAAGTAGAGACACTACGTACTGATATACACCTGAACATCAGCAGGAGATGATTCTTTAAAGTAGAGACACTACATACTGATATACACCTGAACATCAGCAGGAGAGGACTCTTTAAAGTAGAGACACTACATACTGGATAATTGAAATGTTCAAATAAAGTCCCTAATACTTCAGTTAGTAGCAGGACTTCTTCCACCTCGGAGAAAGTTTGACATTTGACCCAAAAAAAGGTAAATGCAACGGATAACCTTGTTTCCCCATTTGTACTGTACCTGATCAAGAGGCATACACTAAAGGGACATTTACCAGAATACAATGAAGATGAAGCACTTGCCACAATTCTTTGATTCAACATCGTTAATCAGAATATAGTGGATGAGACACTTCTTTCCAGAATACAATAAATAACAACAAGTGGCCCTCAGTGTAAAGTCAGGTCTCTTTATTTAAGCACAGAGTGAACATATCCAGATGTTTAAGTGTTACAGGAATCTGATATTGCTTCATCTTTATAACCATCAGCAATATTTCCAACTAAATGGTGTTAACAGTGATTCTCTCAAACAAAACAAGTTCTGCATTTTTTTTCATGAGCTGTGAGTTCTGCACAAAGAAGGAAATAAACAGATGCTGAAATAAGAGATAGGATATTCCCAACATAATCAAAATGATAGATTTAACAAAACAGATAATCTTTGTCTTTGACTTAAACTATGATTTCATATGTCATCATTCTAATGTTGATAAAACATGTCTAATCTTGTCCTGAACAGAAAAACCCACCCACACCGGTTTCATGGGAGAAAAGACTCCTCTTGTATTCTCTAAATATAAGTCGCTTTAAAATACTGTTTAAAAAAAGACAGAGCAAAAGCAATTGGCTCTTGAAGAACCTTATGTCCTAAAATAATGAACATCAATTCAACAAAATAAGTAACCATTTCCCCCCCATTATGTTTATATGTGTTGTATTTCAACATCAGTTTTGACAGAGCGAGTGCCGGATATATAATGCTTGAGTATATGTTACTACCATAGAAAGTTCCTATGAAGAAATATTGTTCAACTGTTCGTAAAGCATCGGCTTCAAACAGTTTGAGAAGATGATGAAATCAACATTCACTGAAAACAAGTCACTTTTTGATATCCTCATTGTTTCTGGTCCCTCTGGGTTTGAATGGATGTTTGATTCTGTGGAGCACGTTAAAGTTAGAATGGGATGTTAGGTTGCCATTTCAAACTTTAGAGCGACCAAGAAGCTAAGAGTTCTTCATCATTGCCTTAGTGGGAGGAGTTAGGAAATGTTGACCTCTCAGGAGTTCAACAGGTTTACCCGCTTCACACCAGACACTAACTGAACACAATGTTAATGAATGGGAATTCTAACCAGAATACAGAGAACACCACTCCCCAGAATACTTACTCATACAAGCTAAATTGTAGAAAGCAAAAATAAAATAAGTTCCCCGTCCCTCTGGGTTTGAATGCATTTTTAATTTTGAGTAGCACCTTAAGTTAAGTTATATTGGGATGTGTGTATATGTGTGTGAACGTTAGGCTATGAGCAGGTGTATGACAGCCTCTGCCTCTATGAATGTGTGTGAATGTAAAAGCGCTTTGATGGGTCGTACAGACTGGAAAGGCGCTGTATAAATCCAGTTCATTTAGAATTCAACTGGACACAGGTAGGCAGAGTTGGAATAATAGTGAGCCCAGAGGCCTGGGACAAGAGGCTCAGTGAATGTGGTGCGGAAGGTGTACAGGTGAGTCAGTGTGTTAGAGGAGACTCTGTAGAAGGACAAAGTGCCAGCAGGCCAGTCCAGATACACCCCGATTCTACTGACGCCACCAGAGGGATAAGGTACATCCCACACCAGCTCGTGGGCATGGTATGCCCTAAGAGAGTGTTTGATGAACAAACCTTTGCCGAAACACCAGGATACTGAATTATAGCCAAACGCGTTCACTTCGATCCCTTTTCTGTCAATTCCCTTGTATGTAACAGCAGCATAAACAGACTCCTTTTTACTGGTGCTCCACTCTACCTCCCAGTAATGGCACCCAGATAACTCCTCTTTGCACAACACCTGTGGCTGTGTTCCAAACCTCTCTGGGTGACGAGGATAATACTGCCATGCTCCATGTGTTGCCTTTTTGTTTCCCTCAGACAGAGTGAGACGGTTGTGGGCAGTGTTTGGGTCCAGGTGGAGATCACAGGCATCTGATGGAGGAAACATAACAAAATATCTTATCAGTAACTTTGATGGTCAAACTGCTGAGAATTCACATTTTTAACTAAGAAAAGCCTGACTTACACCAGATCAGATCTCTCTTGTCTGTGATGGTCTCCACAGAAGAAGGCTTTTGAAAGTCTTCAGTGACCAGCCGGCCTTTCCTGTAGTGGTAGATGGTTGCTCCTTTGTACTTTTCATTGGTTTGGGCCGTTATGAGGAAACGGAATTTGCTGTTGTTCTTCAGCTCTTTGGACGAACCCTGGACAAATGTGGCTTTTTCTCTCATTGATTTCAGAACTTCATCGGAGTAGTACCACTGGTCTTCATGGACACTTCCTAACTTGGTTGATTCCAAGAAGTCAGCCATCTCATCAAGGTAGATATCACCCTTTATCATGGAGGTGAAGACAAAGCACAGAACATCCTCTACACCTGAAGCAAGGACCTCTCTGTCCAGCTCGTTCTGGTTCTGGACGATCTTTACTCCCTCCATGGTGTCGACACAGGACTTGATGATGTTGATTTCTCTCTCTTTGTGACTCAGCCACTTGTTTAGTTTTTCATGGTTGAAGGGTGACTTGTACCTGTCTACAAAGACTTTTTCCAGTGAGCTCTCATCTTCCTTTCCTTCACGGATGGAGGTAATTTTCTCTGCCATGGCTTCCTGGAGGCTGGTTTTATAATAACCACACCGATTTTGGAAAGTGCTTAGATCTTTTCGGATCTGTGGGAAGTCCTCTGCCACTTTGTCTCCCAGAGAATCGTTGCATTTCATTCTTATTTCCTTTAAATCTTCCAGAGCATTATGGGCTTTCCTGACTAGTCCATTGCTGATCTTCATCTTCAGCTCAGGAGCTTTGGGATCAAAACTCTTCAGTGGCATCAGCCAGACCGTCACTGGGACTGATTTCTCTCCATTTGTTCCCAGTAGCTTTGGAAGTTCTACATAGGTCTGCACTGCCTCTTGAAATGTTGCTGGGTTGCTTTCAAGAATGAAGTCTCCGTGGAATTCACAGGAGAATTTCTCAGTCAGAGCTTTCTCTTCATCACTCAGCTTGATTTCAACCTTCCCTGCAACATCAAAAGAAGGAATCTTCTTTATCACAGCTTGCATGCTGCCCTCTATCTTCTGAACCTGGCTGGCTTCTAACTTCTCACTGTCAAACACAAAGAAAGCATTTGCCCCATACAGGATGCCTGTGACTACATGTGTGGCCAAGCCCTTCTGAATAACATCCGTCTGTTCAGCGTCTGGGGTCACACTATAATTTGACAACTGCTTGAACTTGGTGGTAGCTTTGTACTGACAGGTCACTCTGCTCTGATTCTTGAATTTCTTCTCATCATTCAGATATTTGGCAGATCCTCCAACTTGTATCAGTCCACACAGGAAACTGACCTTCAGAGAAGCTTCAATGTCCATCAGAGAGGACTTGGATTCAGTGGAGTCAGATGCAGAAATCTCAAAAGTACTGCTCTGCTGAGGGGTTTGTTTTAGTTTTAGAGTTTCTGCATTCCATAATGTGAGACCTAAATAAACATAAACAAAGACATAAATAAGCATGAAAGCATACATTTTTTATTTGAGTTCTAAGATTAAAGTTATTCTATTAATTTGTCCTACTTAGAGTTCTGAATGTAAGGTCAGTATTATAAAAAAAAAAAAGAATTCTAGAGTAAGGACGATTTTTTTTTCGTGCTGGGATTAAAGTTATTCAGAGAATAATCGGAAAATCTCAGTAACCTGACTTTTTTTCTTAAAATTCTTAGTTTAATCACAGAACCCAAAACAAACGCACTTTTGGTCAGATCTCAAAAAACGTTTCACACTCTTCCGTACTCAAGCATTCTTTAAATTCAGAATTCTGAGGAAAAAAATCAGAATCCTGAAGAGTCCTCCTCAGTGTTAGGGTGCGTGGAAAAGGAAGGACCCAAAAGCAGTATTAACAAAAAATGAGCTTTATTAAATAATAAAAGCTGTGGCAAAAAAGGCAGTATCAAAAATATCAAAAAAACAAACGAGCAGCACAAGGAACACAAACCGTGGAAACATGGAGGGGAAACAATGAACCGACATGGAACACAGGGGAAGACTAGACTAAATACACAGAAGGGTAATCACAGGACAAGACACAGCTGGGCAGGGGAGGGAGAAACACAAGGGCAACAGGTGAACACAATGACACAATCAGACACACCAGGGAAACTAACGACAGGGAGGAGGAACAGACAAAACACAAGGAGGAAGACAAAACACCGAATGAACAGACTTACAAAACCCATAACCAGACAAACACTAAAACCGTGACATAAACCTAGGAGTGTGACAGAACCCCCCCCTCAAGGGACGGATACCAGACGGGGGACCAGAGGAGGGACACATAACTAGGGCCAATAAAGGGTGGGTGGATGGGGTCTGGAAGATGGGTCTCGGGCGGGTGGACAGCCCGGGGGCAAGGCAGAGACCATGGGCGAACTCAGGGGGCCGAGCATGAGGGCGAAGGCAGCGGCAGGAAGAGTCAGGCGGCCGAGCCCGAGGACGAAGACAACGGCACTCAGGGGGCCGGGCTCGAGGGCGAAGACCGCGGCTCTCAGGGGGCCGGGCTCGAAGGCGAAGACCAGACAGCTCCGGAGGCCGGGCAGGACCCGATGCCGGCCGGACAGGAACCGGAGCGACAGGCTTCGGCAGGTTCCCCCACGGAAGAGGACCAGGAGTTGGCAGGACCCCCGGCAAGACAGGTGACGGCGGGACCTCCAACGGAACAGGACATAGGGTTGGCAGGACCCCCTATAGAAGACTAGTCGGCGGGACCCCCAATGGGACAGGACATGGAGTTGGCAGGACCCCCGGCAGAAGATTAGTCGGCGGGGCCTCCAACGGCACATGACACAGGGTTGGCAGGACCCCCGGCAGAAGAGTAGTCGGCGGGACCTCCAACGGCACAGGACATAGGGTTGGCAGGAGCCCCGGCAGAAGAGTAGTCGGCGGGACCCCCAACGGGACAGGACATAGGGTTGGCAGGACCACTGGCAGAAGAGTAGTCGGCGGGACCCCCAACGGGACAGGATATGGCGTTGGCAGATCCCCAGGCAGGAGAGCAGTCGGCGGGATCCCCAACGGGACAGGACATGGAGTTGGCAGGACCCCCAGCGGAACCTCCAACGGCACTTGAGTAGGAACTTGAGTGGGGACTCGAGAGGGCTTGAGAGGGAACTTGAGAGTTGACTTGAGAGGTGACTTGAGAGGGATCTCGAGAGGGAACTTGAACGGAGACTCGAGAGGAGACTTGAGACGGAACTTGAGCGGTGACTCGATAGGGAATTTGAGAGGAGACTCGAGAGAGGGCTTGAGAGGGAACTCGATCGAGAGAGGGCTTGAGAGGGAACTCGAGAGGAGACTCGAGAGGGGACTCGAGAGGTGACTTGAGAGGGAACTTGAACGGAGACTCGAGAGGAGACTTGAGAGGGAACTTGAGTGGTAACTCGAGAGGTGACTAGAGAGGAGACTCAAGAGAGGGCTTGAGACGGAACTCGAGAGGTGACTCGAGAGGGGACACGAGAGGTAACTCGAGAGAGAACTCAAGAGGAGACTCGAGAGGAGACTCGAGAGGGGACTCGAGAGGGGACACGAGAGGTAACTCGAGAGAGAACTCGAGAGGAGACTCGAGAGGAGACTTGAGAGATGACTCGAGAGGGGACTGGAGAAGGGACTTGAGAGGGGACTCGAGAGGAGACTTGAGAGGGGACTCGAGAAGGAATTTGAGAGTTGACTTGTAAGGAGACTTGAGAGGGAACTCGAGAGGAGACTTGAGAGGGGACTCGAGAAGGGACTTGAGAGGAAACTTGAGAGGGAACTCGAGCAGGGACTTGGGAGGAGACTTGAGAGGGAACTCGAGTGGTGACTTGAGAGGGAACTCGAGAGGTGACTAGAGAGAAGACTCAAGAGAGGGCTTGAGAGGGAACTCGAGAGGAGACTCGAGAGGTGACTCGAGAGGGAACTCGAGAGTTGACTCGAGAGGGACCTCGAGAGGGGGCACGAGAGGTAACTCGAGAGAGAACTCGAGAGGAGACTCGAGAGGAGACTTGAGAGGGGACTCGAGAAGGAACTTGAGAGTTGACTTGTAAGGAGACTTGAGAGGGAACTCGAGAGGAGACTTGAGAGGGAACTCGAGAGAAGACTTGAGAGGGGACTCGAGAAGGGACTCGAGAGGAGACTTGAGAGGGAACTCGAGCAGGGACTTGAGAGGGAACTCGAGAGGAGACTCGAAAGGTGACTCGAGAGGGAACTCGAGAGTTGACTCGAGAGGGAACTCGAGAGAGACCTCGAGAGGAGACTTGAGAGATGACTCGAGAGGGGACTGGAGAAGAGACTTGAGACGGGACTCGAGAGGAGACTTGAGAGGGGACTCGAGAAGGAACTTGAGAGTCGACTTGTAAGGAGACTTGAGAGGGAACTCGAGAGGAGACTTGAGAGGGGACTCGAGAAGGGACTTGAGAGGAGACTTGAGAGGGAACTCGAGCAGGGACTTGAGAGGAGACTTGAGAGGAGACTTGAGAGGGGACTTGAGAAGGGACTTGAGAGGGAACTCGAGCAGGGACTGGAGAGGAGACTTGAGAGGGAACTGGAGAGGAGACTTGATAGGGAACTGGAGAGGTGACTTGAGGCGGTCGGTACACCGACAGGACTCGGGAAGCTGGCGTCAGCTGGAGAGCCAACAGGAGACGAGGTGCTGGAGTCGGCCGGTATGCCGACAGGACATGGGGAGCTGGCGTCGGCCGGAGAGCCAGCACTGGAGCCGAAGCTGAAGTCGGGACCATGGGTGCTGGGGCCGGAACCATGGCTGCTGGGGCTAGGACTGAGGCTGGAACCATGGCTGCTGGGACTGGCACTGGAGCCAGAGCCGCTGGAGTACGGGCTGGAATGGATCCATGGCTGTGGAAACCGGAACTGAATCTGGAATCCTGGCCCTGCGTCTCCAAGAGGCTTTTTGGAGACTCCGTGGACCTCCAACAGGACAGTAGTCGGATCCAAGGAAAGGGTTAGAAGCTTCGGACAAGTCCTCAGGACAACTTGTGAAAAGTTGTAGCCACTCAGGCAACGAACTCCTCAACCAAGGCATTTCGGCCACCTCCATGTGTGCCTTTTTGAGGATAGCCTCTTTGTCCCTTCTAGAAGAGGTTCCACTCCACTCGGCATGATAACATCGAACAGATCCAACTCAAAATCATAAAAATCCGCTGGGTCCATTGTTAGTCGGTTCATTCTGTCAGGGTGCGTGGAAAAGGTATGACCCAAAAGCAGTATTAACGAAAAGCGAGCTTTATTAAATAATAAAAGCTCTGGCGAAAAAGGCAGTATCCAAAATATCAAAACAAAACGAGCAGCACAAGGAACGCAGACCGTGGAGACATGGAGGGGAAACAATGAACCGACATGGAACACAGGGGAAGACTAGACTAAATACACAGAAGGGTAATCACAGGACAAGACACAGCTGGGCAGGGGAGGGAGAAACACAAGGGCAACAGGTGAACACAATGACACAATCAGACACACCAGGGAAACTAACGACAGGGAGGAGGACCAGACAAAACACAAGGAGGAAGACAAAACACCGAATGAACAGACTTACAAAACCCATAACCAGACAAACACTAAAACCGTGACATAAACCTAGGAGTGAGACACTCAGAGAATGGAGGAGATCTAACCAAAAGTGATGTTTATTTTTTGCTCTGAGTTTAAAGATCATCTGAGAAAAAAAATATATTATAATTGTGACTTTTTTCTTAGAAACTTGAATTAAATCTCAGAAGTAAAAATAAATACACTTTTGGTGTAGCCCTAAGCCTTTCAAGCATTCTTTAAATTTAGAACTCTTAATTAAAAAAAAAAGTTCCAAAATTTGATAGCATATTCAGAAGCCTGAATTTTTTCTCTGAATTCCTATTGAAAAAAGATTAATCAGAAAAAATATCCCTTCTGGTCAGATGTTAAAAATGCTCAGATTTATCCCTAATTCTTGTTTGTTCTAGAGTCAGTCAGAAAGGCATAGTTAAAAACACAGATTTAAGATATGCCTAGAAAATACAATCTACTGACAAAAGCAGTGAAAAAATATCCAGATATACACGGATGCACGACAACTCTCATAACACACAATATTTAAAATGGCATGACAACAAAATGATGAAAGTTTTGTGACAAAGTGAAGTCTTACCTGGAATCAATGTATCACTCCGCGCATCATAGAGCATCCCTAGGGTGAAAGGTCGTCCCAGAGCAGCAACGGTCATGAGATCTGAGGCCATTTCTCCAACCTGTTGAGAAGAAACAACACAGACTTCAGAACCTGATTTAAACATCTGTTCAGGAGGGTATACTACGAAGCTGGTTCAATCTAACCTGGATATGTTTGAGTTAGCCGGTCCTACGACGCGGGTTATCAAGTGGATCGCTCAAGCCAGCCGTGTCCTATCTAGTTAGGAGCGTGTTCACATGAAAGGGGTGGTATCTGGAGCATTCGACCGATCACAAACATGGAGAAGCGTACTGACAGCGCAGCGTCATACTTCCTGAATGAAAAGTCAACTATAATATTAGACATATGGAAAAGTTAAACTTTAAACATCCATGACTTAAACTCTTTATCCAGGATCAAAGCCACATAGCTGCACCTGCAAGGTGAATACAGCTGGTAACAGAACAAGTGTTTGAAGCTTTTCTGTATTTCCTTTCTCCTGTAATATGACTTGATCGCTTTAAACTCTGCACACTGAGCTCTGATTGGTCAGCAGGCAGTGCTTTCACCGAGTTGAGCTCTTAGCCTGCAACCTAACCTGCTCCGGGGCAGGTTAGCCGCACAGCATCAGTTACCATGGAGATCTAGCCTGCTAAAAAGAGAACCAGCTTCGTAGGATCGAAAACCCAGAGTTTTCCCTGAAGTTAGCCGCTAAGAGAACATCCGGCTTCGTAGTATACCCCCCAGGAGTAGGAGTGTTGAGAGTTGATAACACTTGGAGTCTGATTTTCAACTGTGCTTAGTAATGCAGTATGTCCCTGCAGACACTAATACAGGAGCTGTAGTTTTACACAGAAAAGTAACGTTGTTATTATAAATGTGTGTTTGTCTGTTAGTCCTCACCTGGTGAAGTTGTGTAGAGCAGCAGAGTTGTGTGAGAGTCTTCTGATTTCCAGCAGGAGCTTCAAGTCTGATGAACTGTGGTGTTGTGAGCTGACTCATATCCTGTCAGATACTCTCCTCACCTGACCTCCTGTGCCACACCTGAACACACCTGCCGAAACAGTTCTTATTGTGACAGGCCTTGGCAAGAAAACACCTTCCTGACGTGATAAACAGATCAACTAAATGTCCCTTGTACCTAGGAATGCAGAGACACTCCCTGACACTGATTGATAGTCTACACGCCCAACCGCCCTCTCAGGTCAGCTGATCAACTGCTCCTGAACGTGGCCAGAACCAAGTCAAAGCTCAGAGGGGGCCGTGGCTTCTCTGTACATCAGACAGGCCGCCACACTGCCTGCTTTTAAATCACTTCTTAAAACCCACCTCTTCTCCTTAGCGTATTAACATATTTTAGAGTGTTGCTTTTAAATTGTCTATTGTTTGTACTTGTACTTGTTTTATGGTGTGTGAGCTGAGCTGTGTTACTTTTTGTATGTTTGTTTGTTTATTTGACTTTACAGCACTTTGGTCTGGAGGTTTTAAAGTGCTTTATACATAAAGCTGTATTGTATGCTGGCCCTGGCACTTCACCCTACACCTGAACCTGAAACAGCAGAAAACTGGTCGACATGTTATTTCTGGATTACAATTCAATCTCAACCCAATCAAGCATGAAGCTGATTGTGAAGCTGGCAGGCCTTCCAGACATACATGGAGGGTAAGAATCTGAACTAGGTGCTGTTCATCAGTGCTTCCCCATGTATGGCACAACGCACTATAAGCACCTGGATGGTGCTCTCAATACGAACACAACAAGTTAGATGTGGAACACCGGACACTTCTCACAAACGATATGGTTGCTAGCTCGTTAACAGCTAGTGGTAGATCAGGGCAGAGCAGGTCTGTCAGATCCGAGCCAAGGCCACACAATCGATATCCACACTCTGCAGTTTCTTATTATGCAACTCTGATGAATGAATTCATGTTTGTTGGAGACTCTTACGGTACGTCCACACAGCAGCTTTAAAAAAATCTTCCAACGCTTCTCTGCCCATTGACTTTGAATGGGAGTGGCGTCACTTTGCCTCGCTTTTCGCTAAACTGCATTGTGGGGAAGCGAAGCGAAGATTTCCAGGATTTTCAGGATTTTCAGGATTCAAAAGTTGAGCAATGTTCAACTTTTGAAGCTGAGCTGGAAGCGTCAGCCAATCAAATCCCGTTTATGCAAATCTGACAGTTCAAGCGCTAGCCAATCAAACCGCGTGCAAGCTGGGAGAGACAGACCGCAGTTCATTTCCTCATATTCCAAACGAGAAATTACGGTAGCAAATCACCCGGTTCTTTACGACCAGAACTATTTACCGGGATACAAACCGGAGGAACCAGGCATGGAGGGAGGTGGCAGAGACAGTGGGTGAACAAAAACAAACTCGAGGAACAAGGAAGTGAACAAAGACAGAAAACAAAGAAGGGCGTTTCCCTTCTGATGCTGACACAAGGGAATTTCCACCAGGTGTGTTGTTATGAGTGCAGCATACCTGCAGAGGGAGGGAGGCAGAGACACAAGCAGCTGGAACAAAGACATTCAGACCGGTTCAGAGAAACAAATGCATAACTGAGTAACTTCTCAAACTGCAGATCATCAAAGAAGATATATGACAGATCAGCCTTCATACATTTTACACAAATAACTTAAATATTACATTAATTTTAGCGTTTGTGACCCCGCCCCTCTACTGCAACTGTAGTATCAGATCAAGCATATTTCATAAATGTTCTCTCACAGTATTTTCACTAAGGCTAACCAAAGGGTTAATTCACTTTATTGATCTGTTTCTAAGCTTTATATTTAGTTTACATTTTCTGTGACGACAACATGATGTGAATAACTCTGTTCCTTGCTACATTACAGAAAACAAAGAAGAACCTTGGAGAGGACTCTTTAAAGTAGAGACAATACATACTGATATACACCTGAACATCAGCAGGAGAGGACTCTTTAAAGTAGAGACAATACATACTGATATACACCTGAACATCAGCAGGAGAGGACTCTTTAAAGTAGAGACACTACATACTGATATACACCTGAACATCAGTAGGAGAGGACTCTTTAAAGTAGAGACACTACATACTGATATACACCTGAACATCAGCAGGAGAGGACTCTTTAAAGTAGAGACACTACATACTGATATACACCTGAACATCAGCAGGAGTGGACTCTTTAAAGTAGAAACACTACATACTGATATACACCTGAACATCAGCAGGAGAGGACTCTTTAAAGTAGAGACACTACATACTGATATACACCTGAACATCAGTAGGAGAGGACTCTTTAAAGTAGAGACACTACATACTGATATACACCTGAACATCAGCAGGAGTGGACTCTTTAAAGTAGAGACACTACATACTGATATACACCTGAACATCAGCAGTAGAGGACTCTTTAAAGTAGAGACACTACATACTGATATACACCTGAAGATCAGCAGGAGAGGACTCTTTAAAGTAGAGACACTACATACTGATATACACCTGAACATCAGCAGGAGAGGACTCTTTAAAGTAGAGACAATACATACTGATATACACCTGAACATCAGCAGGAGAGAACTCTTTAAAGTAGAGACACTACATGCTGATATACACGTGAACATCAGCAGGAGAGGACTCTTTAAAGTAGAGACACTACATACTGATATACACCTGAACATCAGCAGCAGAGGACTCTTTAAAGTAGATACACTACACACTGATATACACCTGAATATCAACATGAGAGGACTCTTTAAAGTAGAGACACTACATACTGATACACACCTGAAAATCAGCAGGAGAGGACTCTTTAAAGTAGAGAAACTACATACTGATATACACCTGCAAATCAGCAGGAGAGAACTCTTTAAAGTAGAGACACTACATACTGATATACACCTGAACATCAGCAGGAGAGGACTCTTTAAAGTAGAGACACTACATACTGATATACACCTGAACATCAGCATGAGAGGACTCTTTAAAGTAGAGACACTACATATTGATATACACCTGAACATCAGCAGGAGAGGACTCTTTAAAGTAGAGACACTACATACTGATATACACCTGAACATCAGCATGAGAGGACTCTTTAAAGTAGAGACACTACATATTGATATACACCTGAACATCAGCATGAGAGGACTCTTTAAAGTAGAGACACTACATACTGATATACACCTGAACATCAGCAGGAGAGGACTCTTTAAAGTAGAGAAACTACATACTGATATACACCTGAAAATCAGCAGGAGAGAACTCTTTAAAGTAGAGACACTACATATTGATATACACCTGAACATCAGCATGAGAGGACTCTTTAAAGTAGAGACACTACATACTGATATACACCTGAACATCAGCAGGAGAGGACTCTTTAAAGTAGAGAAACTACATACTGATATACACCTGAAAATCAGCAGGAGAGGACTCTTTAAAGTAGAGACACTACATACTGATATACACCTGAACATCAGCAGGAGAGGACTCTTTAAAGTAGAGACACTACATACTGATTTACACCTGAACATCAGCATGAGAGGACTCTTTAAAGTAGAGACACTACATATTGATATACACCTGAACATCAGCAGGAGAGGACTCTTTAAAGTAGAGACACTACATACTGATATACACCTGCACATCAGCAGGAGAGGACTCTTTAAAGTAGAGAAACTACATACTGATATACACCTGAACATCAGCAGGAGAGGACTCTTTAAAGTAGAGACACTACATATTGATATACACCTGAACATCAGCAGGAGAGGACTCTTTAAAGTAGAGACACTACATATTGATATACACCTGAACATCAGCAGGAGAGGACTCTTTAAAGTAGAGACACTACATACTGATATACACCTGAACATCAGCAGGAGAGGACTCTTTAAAGTAGAGAAACTACATACTGATATACACCTGAACATCAGCAGGAGAGGACTCTTTAAAGTAGAGACACTACATACTGATATACACCTGAACATCAGCAGGAGAGGACTCTTTATAGTAGAGAAACTACATACTGATATACACCTGAACATCAGCAGGAGAGGACTCTTTAAAGTAGAGACACTACATACTGATATACACCTGAACATCAGCAGGAGAGGACTCTTTAAAGTAGAGACACTACATACTGATATACACCTGAACATCAGCAGGAGAGGACTCTTTAAAGTAGAGACACTACATACTGATATACACCTGAACATCAGCAGGAGAGGACTCTTTAAAGTAGAGACACTACATACTGATATACACCTGAACATCAGCAGGAGAGGACTCTTTAAAGTAGAGACACTACATATTGATATACACCTGAACATCAGCATGAGAGGACTCTTTAAAGTAGAGACACTACATACTGATATACACCTGAACATCAGCAGGAGAGGACTCTTTAAAGTAGAGAAACTACATACTGATATACACCTGAAAATCAGCAGGAGAGGACTCTTTAAAGTAGAGACACTACATACTGATATACACCTGAACATCAGCAGGAGAGGACTCTTTAAAGTAGAGACACTACATACTGATATACACCTGAACATCAGCATGAGAGGACTCTTTAAAGTAGAGACACTACATATTGATATACACCTGAACATCAGCAGGAGAGGACTCTTTAAAGTAGAGACACTACATACTGATATACACCTGCACATCAGCAGGAGAGGACTCTTTAAAGTAGAGAAACTACATACTGATATACACCTGAACATCAGCAGGAGAGGACTCTTTAAAGTAGAGACACTACATATTGATATACACCTGAACATCAGCAGGAGAGGACTCTTTAAAGTAGAGACACTACATATTGATATACACCTGAACATCAGCAGGAGAGGACTCTTTAAAGTAGAGACACTACATACTGATATACACCTGAACATCAGCAGGAGAGGACTCTTTAAAGTAGAGAAACTACATACTGATATACACCTGAACATCAGCAGGAGAGGACTCTTTAAAGTAGAGACACTACATACTGATATACACCTGAACATCAGCAGGAGAGGACTCTTTAAAGTAGAGACACTACATACTGATATACACCTGAACATCAGCAGGAGAGGACTCTTTAAAGTAGAGACACTACATACTGATATACACCTGAACATCAGCAGGAGAGGACTCTTTAAAGTAGAGACACTACATACTGATATACACCTGAACATCAGCAGGAGAGGACTCTTTAAAGTAGAGACACTACATACTGATATACACCTGAACATCAGCAGGAGAGGACTCTTTAAAGTAGAGACACTACATACTGATATACACCTGAACATCAGCAGGAGAGGACTCTTTAAAGTAGAGACACTACATATTGATATACACCTGAACATCAGCATGAGAGGACTCTTTAAAGTAGAGACACTACATACTGATATACACCTGAACATCAGCAGGAGAGGACTCTTTAAAGTAGAGAAACTACATACTGATATACACCTGAAAATCAGCAGGAGAGGACTCTTTAAAGTAGAGACACTACATACTGATATACACCTGAACATCAGCAGGAGAGGACTCTTTAAAGTAGAGACACTACATACTGATATACACCTGAACATCAGCATGAGAGGACTCTTTAAAGTAGAGACACTACATATTGATATACACCTGAACATCAGCAGGAGAGGACTCTTTAAAGTAGAGACACTACATACTGATATACACCTGCACATCAGCAGGAGAGGACTCTTTAAAGTAGAGAAACTACATACTGATATACACCTGAACATCAGCAGGAGAGGACTCTTTAAAGTAGAGACACTACATATTGATATACACCTGAACATCAGCAGGAGAGGACTCTTTAAAGTAGAGACACTACATATTGATATACACCTGAACATCAGCAGGAGAGGACTCTTTAAAGTAGAGACACTACATACTGATATACACCTGAACATCAGCAGGAGAGGACTCTTTAAAGTAGAGAAACTACATACTGATATACACCTGAACATCAGCAGGAGAGGACTCTTTAAAGTAGAGACACTACATACTGATATACACCTGAACATCAGCAGGAGAGGACTCTTTAAAGTAGAGACACTACATACTGATATACACCTGAACATCAGCAGGAGAGGACTCTTTAAAGTAGAGACACTACATACTGATATACACCTGAACATCAGCAGGAGAGGACTCTTTAAAGTAGAGACACTACATACTGATATACACCTGAACATCAGCAGGAGAGGACTCTTTAAAGTAGAGACACTACATACTGATATACACCTGAACATCAGCAGGAGAGGACTCTTTAAAGTAGAGACACTACATACTGATATACACCTGAACATCAGCAGGAGAGGACTCTTTAAAGTAGAGACACTACATATTGATATACACCTGAACATCAGCATGAGAGGACTCTTTAAAGTAGAGACACTACATACTGATATACACCTGAACATCAGCAGGAGAGGACTCTTTAAAGTAGAGAAACTACATACTGATATACACCTGAAAATCAGCAGGAGAGGACTCTTTAAAGTAGAGACACTACATACTGATATACACCTGAACATCAGCAGGAGAGGACTCTTTAAAGTAGAGACACTACATACTGATATACACCTGAACATCAGCATGAGAGGACTCTTTAAAGTAGAGACACTACATATTGATATACACCTGAACATCAGCAGGAGAGGACTCTTTAAAGTAGAGACACTACATACTGATATACACCTGCACATCAGCAGGAGAGGACTCTTTAAAGTAGAGAAACTACATACTGATATACACCTGAACATCAGCAGGAGAGGACTCTTTAAAGTAGAGACACTACATATTGATATACACCTGAACATCAGCAGGAGAGGACTCTTTAAAGTAGAGACACTACATATTGATATACACCTGAACATCAGCAGGAGAGGACTCTTTAAAGTAGAGACACTACATACTGATATACACCTGAACATCAGCAGGAGAGGACTCTTTAAAGTAGAGAAACTACATACTGATATACACCTGAACATCAGCAGGAGAGGACTCTTTAAAGTAGAGACACTACATACTGATATACACCTGAACATCAGCAGGAGAGGACTCTTTAAAGTAGAGACACTACATACTGATATACACCTGAACATCAGCAGGAGAGGACTCTTTAAAGTAGAGACACTACATACTGATATACACCTGAACATCAGCAGGAGAGGACTCTTTAAAGTAGAGACACTACATACTGATATACACCTGAACATCAGCAGGAGAGGACTCTTTAAAGTTGAGACACTACATACTGATATACACCTGAATATCAGCAGGAGAGGACTCTTTAAAGTAGAGACACTACATACTGATATACACCTGAATATCAGCAGGAGAGGACTCTTTAAAGTAGAGACACCACATACTGATATACACCTGAATATCAGCAGGAGAGGGAATAGGCAGTTTAAAAATCATCATTGTTAATACAGTATACTCTGCGGTACAGAAGAATAATAATATATTTTGGGAAATGACCTCTGGAAAAGCAGCAGCAAACAGAAAAAACAAATGCAACAATTTCTCCTGCAGAATAACAACTGAACTGCTCACTCAATTAGGTTTGAGGGAAGCATATTTTCTCCAGGATTACCGACGAATAACGGTCTTTATAAAAGTTTTGCTTGACCCGTCCGCCCTCTCTGTGCAGACTCTGATGAGAACCATATTTGGAATAATGCCAAAACCGTAGTTAATCCAGGAGAAAACGATGTCTCCGTCGAGAATACATTGACAGTTTTGTTGTATTGGTAAAGTAATTTTTAGGAGACCGACTTTAAAATAAGGTCCTAACAGGTACAGGAAACAGAAGTGTGTGTGTGTGTGTGTGTGTGTGTGTGTGTGTGTGTGTGTGTGTGTGTGTGTGTGTGTGTGTGTGTGTGTGTGTGTGTGTGTGTGTGTGTGTGTGTGTGTGTGTGTGTGTGTGTGTGTGTGTGTGTGTGGTTTTCGAATTGCTTCCCCTCTATCTGTGCTGTGTTGCCCATTAGTTACCAGCCTGTGAAAGGTTAGAGCAGGTGTGTGTGTTTTATGGATATTCAATAGAGAGAGAAACCAATCATCCACACACACACACACACACACACACACACACACACACACACACACACACACACACACACACACACACACACACACACACACACACACACACACACACACACACACACACACACACACACACACACACTAAATGTCACACCTGTCATTGGCGATGTGGAAGAAAAGGCTTAATTATGCCTCCTCACAAACGAACTGTTATTCATTATCTCTTTTTTCTTCTTCTCTATAAATGTGTGTGTGTGTGTGTGTGTGTGTGTGTGTGTGTGTGTGTGTGTGTGTGTGTGTGTGTGTGTGTGTGTGTGTGTGTGTGTGTGTGTGTGTGTGTGTGTGTGTGTGTGTGTGTGTGTGTGTGTGTGTGTGTGTGTGTGTGTGTATGTGTGAATGTGTGTGTGGATAATTAGAATGTCCTCTCTAACAGTGTGGTGATGAATGGAGACCCCTCCCACTTCCTCAGATGTCCCTTCTTAGCATGAGATAGCTGCGTCGTGGCTCAGCGATTCTGCTTCATTAGTTTCCTCGCTCTCAGGCGGACGCCATCGCACAGAAAGCCACATCAAGGCGCCTCCTTGCTCCGGAGGGAAGTCGGGTTTAAGCAACACTCTCAGACACGCTGCTTTCAATTAGACTGCAGCTCCCTCCTTCAATTAGGAGGGGTTTCCTCAGATCCACTGTTCCCTCTGTGGAAACACACATTGAACACTTTCATCAGACTCTCTGCAGACGGAGGTTCATCTTCACTCAGATGTCTGAATATATCTACATGTATCAATATAGAAACATGGCAAAGGTTGGAGGACTTGTTCTTCCATCGACAACATGTCAAATGAAAAGCCAACAAGGAGGGAACAAGGGATCGGTGTCAGCGCGTCAATCGCACACATCGACGTTTGTGTTAGCACTTTAAAGACTTGAGTTCATAACAGACAGCGTGGTGTTGTGATTACAGGGAAGGCATTTTAAAGGGGGGCGTTTGACCCCGATGATCAGGTCCATTCGTAGAAGTGTGCTTCCTTCTTGGCAGTGATTGGTTGATGGTTTTATTTCTGCGGAAAGAAAATAGTCCCTACTTTAAACTGATCACAACAAGCTCTGTTAATTATCTTAACCACGTCACGATTTGTTCAAAAGAGACGATCCTTTTCCACCACAAGTCGAGCGACTCATTCACGCCTTCATCTCCTCCCGCCTTGACTATTGCAACTCACTCCTCTTCGGCATCAGCTCCACATCCCTCCACAGACTCCAGCGTGTCCAGACGCCAGACTCCTCACCCACACCAAATCATGGCATCACATCACCCCGGTCCTCAAAGAACTCCACTGGCTTCCCGTCTCACACCGCATTCACTACAAACTCCTGGTCCTCACCTATAAAGCCCTCCACCATCTGCCCCCCCCCCCCCTACCTCACTGACCACCTCATCCTCTACCAACCACCCCGGTCCCTCAGATCCACCTCAGCCGGTTTGCTCTCAATCCCCAAGGCCAAACTCCGGAGCTTCGGGGACAGAGCCTTCTCTGTGGCAGCCCCGAAGCTCTGGAACTCCCTCCCCCAAGACCTCCGTGAGTCTGATTCCCTCACCCTGTTCCAGTCCCGTCTCAAAACCCACCTCTTCAACTCTGCTTATCCTTAAACCCGCCCCTCCCCCCTCTGAACCAACATCCTCCTGACTGCTTTTCTGTTTTTGTTTTGTTTTTTGTTTTTGTTTGTGTTTTTGTTCTTGTTTTGTTTGTCGACCTTACTCGTAATGCAAAGCGTCTTTGGGTCTAGAAAAGCGCTATATAAATCCCATTTATTATTATTATTATTATTTCAATTAGCAAGAAGCATTCTAACACCTACTCTGACGATAGCATGTGATGTGAGGATGCTAATTATGGCTTTGTGGTTTCCTTACTGGAAGAAATGAGTCCTACATGCTAACAGGATCTCTTGAGAGGCTTCAATACAATCAGGACTTTTTGTATCAAGCCCTGCTGGGTATTTAAGAGAATGCAGGTTTCAGGCATTTCTGGATTGGCTTCAATTTACTGTGTTTTTACAAATGGCTGGAACTTAATTGGGAACATTTTAACTCAGGTTATGAATCAAATTAGAATCAGGGTAATTGTCTCAAAGACTTCTTTACAATCAGACCTGTTTTTATCGAGTTAACCCTGAAGGCACTTCTGCATTGGCTTCAATTTACTGTGTTATTATTAATGGCTGAAACTTCATTGGGAACATTTTAACTCGGGTTATGAATCAAATTAGAATGAGGGTCATTTTCTCAATCTGACTTTTGTTTTCTGGATGTTAGACAGACTTCCGGTTTACGCACTTCTGCATTGGCTTTAGTTAAGTACGAATAGAAAGACACTTTAAACTGGAAAACATTTAAACTTTTCATAGGTTTCTCTTCTCTCTCCCTGTGGACAGTTGTGTGCTTTTAAAATGAGATATTTCTAACTAAAGACAACAACATGCTGTCAATCAGTGTCAACACTTCACTTCTACCTTCCACTCCACTTTTAATAGCTTCTAGGAGTGTATGTGTGTGTGTGTGTGTGTGTGTGTGTGTGTGTGTGTGTATTGTGTGTGTGTGTGTGTGTGTGTGTGTGTGTGTGTGTGTGTGTGTGTGTGTGTGTGTGTGTGTGTGTGTGTGTGTGTGTGTGTGTGTGTGTGTGTGTGTGTGTGTGTGTGTGTGTGTGTGTGTGTTTGCCATCAGTCGTGGAGGGTGTGATGAAACTCTCAGTCATCATGACATGTTGTTCATCTCTATTGATAACTCTGTCAATACGTAATCTTTTACCTTTAGCCAACAATTCCAACGTTGTGCCCGTTACTTTAAGCTAACTGCTTATATGTTATCCATAACCCAATATGTGAGTTATTTTAATAATTATCCATTACTTGTAGGTCCTTTGAATACTAATTGTATTATCAAGCTAGCTGTTTGAACTTTGAATGTAGTACTTTTAGCTAAGTATGTAAATCTATTATCAATTACTTCTAGCTAACGATCATATTTGCCCCATTCAAGCTAATTGTCAAATGTTTTCCCTTAGCTAACTTGTAGTTAACTATGTCAATAAAGTATCCATTACCTTAACCAACTAATATTCTATCCATTAGTTTAAGCAATAGCTAACCCACATTTGTTTCCATAATGCTAACACTTTGTTAGATTGCGTGTGTTATAGGGTGTGATGAAACCCTGAAGAGGTGTTTGTTTGTTTTGTATGAAGTACTAATTGGTACTATCTCATTTAAGTCAAATTGTGTTGCCAATTAATTTCTTGGTGTCATGACATCTTGAATGTAATGTAATGTTACCCTCAGTCCTCCTGATGAAAAGAAACTCTGAAGAGTTATTCCTCTCCTCTCAGTCACCATGTTGATAACCTCGCTGCAGAGTTCATCTTTGTGCGTTCTGAGCTCAGAGAGGTCCAGCTGAGAGGAAGCAATAGATACCTGGGAGTCACGTTTCAACATTTAGCACAAAGCTTCATTCAGACTGACTTCTGCAGAGCGAACAGAAGGAAGACGTCACTCTGAATGAAGCTGAGAGAAACAAACACTCGGCTGCGCTTACACAGCACCTTCTGATTAATGGAGGCTTCAGTCCAAATCAGCAAGGGTCAGAGAGAGGTGGGAAGTAATGCAGTACAAATACTTTGTTACTGTACTTAAGTACATTGTTCAGGTATCAGTACTTTACTCCACTACTTATTTTTCTGAGGACTTTTTACTTTGACTTCTTACACTTTGAACCCAAATACCTGTACTTTCTACTTCTTACATGTTGAACACAAATACCTGTACTTTCTACTTCTTACATGTTGAACTCAAATACCTGTACTTTCTACTTCTTACATGTTGAACACAAATACCTGTACTTTCTACTTCTTACATGTTGAACACAAATACCTGTACTTTCTACTTCTTACATGTTGAACTCAAATACCTGTACTTTCTACTTCTTACATGTTGAACACAAATACCTGTACTTTCTACTTCTCACATGTTGAACTCAAATACCTGTACTTTCTACTTCTTACATGTTGAACACAAATACCTGTACTTTCTACTTCTTACATGTTGAACACAAATACCTGTACTTTCTACTTCTCACATGTTGAACTCAAATACCTGTACTTTCTACTTCTCACATGTTGAACTCAAATACCTGTACTTTCTACTTCTTACATGTTGAACACATATACCTGTACTTTCTACTTCTCACATGTTGAACACAAATACCTGTACTTTCTACTTCTTACATGTTGAACTCAAATACCTGTACTTTCTACTTCTTACATGTTGAACTCAAATACCTGTACTTTCTACTTCTTACATGTTGAACACAAATACCTGTACTTTCTACTTCTCACATGTTGAACTCAAATACCTGTACTTTCTACTTCTCACATGTTGAACACAAATACCTGTACTTTCTACTTCTTACATGTTGAACTCAAATACCTGTACTTTCTACTTCTTACATGTTGAACTCAAATACCTGTACTTTCTACTTCTTACATGTTGAACTCAAATACCTGTACTTTCTACTTCTTACATGTTGAACTCAAATACCTGTACTTTCTACTTCTTACATGTTGAACACAAATACCTGTACTTTCTACTTCTTACATGTTGAACACAAATACCTGTACTTTCTACTTCTTACATGTTGAACACAAATACCTGTACTTTCTACTTCTTACATGTTGAACACAAATACCTGTACTTTCTACTTCTTACATGTTGAACACAAATACCTGTACTTTCTACTTCTTACATGTTGAACACAAATACCTTTATTTTCTACTTCTTACATGTTGAACTCAAATACCTGTACTTTCTACTTCTTACATGTTGAACTCAAATACCTGTACTTTCTACTTCTTACATGTTGAACTCAAATACCTGTACTTTCTACTTCTCACATTTTCCAAACAGGCTGGTTCCTTTAGTCTGAATGTGTGTTTGGTGGCGTGATCATTATTATTTAGAGTCATTGCGTGCCTATTGATTTGAACACGATCCGTGTATCCATCATTTCCTGGTCTTCTCTAAAGAAGAGGGACCAATGGAAACGTTGTCATGTTGCCGTTGTTCACCATGGAAACATTCATTAGCTAACAATGACATTATTGTTCTATTAATATAAAGGGAGGTCAGGTACTCTTTAAAACAGCTACTAGTTATGGGTACTTTTTACTGAAGTACATTTCAAAGCCTCTTTACTTTGACTTGAGTAAAGAAGTTTAGTCAGTACTTCTACTTTCACCAGAGTATTTTTACACACGAGTATCTGTACTTCTACTTGAGGAAAGGAAGTGTACTTCTACTTGAGGAAAGGATGTGTACTTCTTCCATCTCTGGCAAGGATTCAGCTCCTAAATATAAATACATCAGGACATAACGATGTTAAGCATGTGAGATGCTCAGGACAATAACAGTGTGGTAAACACTTGAGTGAAGGAAGTGTACTTCTACTTGAGTAAAGGAAGTTTACTTCTACTTGAGGAAAGGAAGTGTACTCCTACCATCTCTGGCAAGGATTCAGCTCCTAAATATAAATACATCAGGACATAACAATGTTAAGCATGTGAGATGCTCAGGACAATAACAGTGTGGTAAACAACTTCACTCACTCTTGGTCCTGAAGGTGGAACAGGACAGCGAGATATGGCATATTATTGAATATAGAAATCAAAGCATCTGTAACAGGATGTTTGCAGAGTTTGATTCAGAAGAGTTCCTTCAAATCTGCAAAAAACGTGATCAAAACTACAGAAAAATACCTTTTGAACTTTAATGGTTGAGAAATTTAGCTAATTATGTCAGGAAGAAATTATTAGAAGAATAAAGTCAACTTTGCGGGTTTGTTTGTCACTCCTTTTCGAGCACTAGGTGTGGGACTGTGTATGGTGCTAATGTTGTTGTTGTTGATGTTGTTGTAAATGTCACTTTGTTTTGTTTTCTAAAATGCACTCCAACATTTTTTGTTTTGTAATTATTTATATTACTTGTTCGAAATACATTTATCAGTCAATCAAACTTTGAATGTGGGCCCAGATTTACTGTTTTGATAATAACTTCTCCTGAACTGGTTTTTCAAC
Source organism: Notothenia rossii (assembly GCF_949606895.1). NCBI lineage: Eukaryota > Metazoa > Chordata > Actinopteri > Perciformes > Nototheniidae > Notothenia > Notothenia rossii. The sequence continues at coordinate 1,686,105 of NC_136910.1, read as the reverse complement.
TCTGATGCAGCTTCTTAACCTTTTCATGCTTCTGCGAATCTAATGAAGAGTTCAAAATATGGAAAGCAAACAGACTATATCGGGAGACGTTGCTGAGATGGAGCTTATTTCAGTCAAAACATTTTGTGAAATCAAAACGAATGCCATGAAATCTTCCTCTAAAGGCTCAGTGTCGACAGCAGGCTAGAAAGCTGTTGGTTTCTTTGTTTTGTTTTTATAACGATTTTTGCTTTGATTTGAGCTTCACTTCAATTTGATGAAGTGTTTGGGTATCACATGTCTATATTTAATCAGTGTATCAAAGTTTTAATGACTAACTTATTCCTCTTGTCTTTGGCACTCGGTCCTAGTATTCGTTAATATCTCTCAACACGTTGTCGGCAAAATATTTTAAATTGTTGTTGTGACGCCCAGTTTCTGCTTCAGTTGAACGTGTCACGCTTCATGAGTTTTATTTTGGAGTAAGGCTTTGGCTTTAATCCATGTAGCATCTGTAACTGCAACACATGTAATTAAATCATAATTAGCGTGCGAGGAAACTCACTTCTGCACAGAGCTGCTGACTCAGTGATTTTGCATGATTTAAACCACCATATGGTTCATTTTCAACACCTTCTCCCTCTTTCACCTGTCGAAAAGTTCAATTTGTTTCAGCTGATATCTGTGCAAGATAAAAACCATTGCTGCAGAAACATAATCCATCACAATGAGTCACTCCTGTAACACACAGTCAGCTTGTTAAAGCAACACACGGACACACAGTGTAGCTTTAACAGAAACAAAATCAGACACCATATTAAAGGCTCTAGATTAAATAAACCAGGTCATTATTAAAGGTGCTTGTTCTGATTTTCACAGCATAGTGGAAGAAATTGAAACCAGTGGATGCCTGGAGGCGTGGAAACATGATTAAACGTCTGAAAGAGATCGTGTAAAGTGCATATTAAATGATGCACAGTGTGAGGAGTGTTAACATGGCATAAATGTGTCAGCTGCAAGAATGCTGACAACACCAGACGCTATTTAAACAGAACAACACATAATACACAATTGAATTTACATAATGCAATATCTGCGAGTATCAGAAGTGTTTGCTGCACTGTGCAAATGTTAGCACTGAAAAGCAAACTGAACATATTTGTAAATCCGCACGAGAAACACTGATCACATTTCCGCGCCGTGTGAATCTAAATGAAATCAGTGTTTTTCTGTTTCTGGCCCTCTACCTGCCAATGTAGTGGCTCCAGAGATAAGTGCTCACACCGGCTCTGATGAGAAGCTGTGGACACTGAGGAGCAAATTGTTTTCAAGATGAGAGAGAAGGAGGGTTTCTTTATTTCTCCAGCAGAGACGAGTGTGACGGACACTCTGAGAGCAGAGAGAGAGTTATTATTAATCCAAAAATCTGGTGAAAATTGGCATGTGGCAAAAGTGTGTGAGAAAAACAGGTGAAGTGGCAATATAACACTGCAGGGGGGACTTCTGTATATGTTGGACCCTGGAGGCAGAATATTCCTGGTTCCCATCACAAAAAGCAAATGTGTCAAATTCTTAGAAAAACCCCGCTCTCCACCGCTAAGCTAAAGGAGGCTAATGTTGGGCTATAAAGGAACTACAGCACGGTCACATGACTTCAGATCACCACCGCTAAGCTAAAGGAGGCTAATGTTGGGCTATAAAGGAACTACAGCACGGTCACATGACCTCACGTCACCACCGCTAAGCTAAAGGAGGCTAATGTTGGGCTATAAAGGAACTACAGCACGGTCACATGACTTCACGTCACCACCGCTAAGCTAATGGTGGCTAATGTTGGACGTGATGCCGTTTAGTCGTCTCATTTAGACTCTTGCTACACCTTCATCAGTGAAAAATGCATTGATTAGAGAAAGGCTTTTTGATTTAAAATACATTTTGATGTCATTGTTTGTTGGATTTCATGTGCACGGTGCAACATGAGGCCTCACTAAGAGTGTACCTTACTGTATGACTCATATCGCAGCAGAATACTAATCTCACACAGTGAAAACAGTTAGCTACACACTCTGAGATTGAAATTGCACTGTAGAGAATAGAGAAAGTGTTTCTTTATTTATATTGTGCTGGTGTACCTGTAGATAACTCTTTGCAAACCAAGAGCAACAATGCATGGAGGCTTCACATTCAGACCCAATAGGCCTACTGAGCAGAACTTTGGAACAAACAGTCTGGAACAAAATGTGATGCAATTTTGCAGAATAGTGTTTTCATAACATTTTCCAGCAGAAGGAAATACAGATTGATCGGTAAACTGATGATGTGTTGACAGCAGGTTTTAATGAAACATCCAGAGTCTGATATCAGTGGGGACTGTGAGTTTGATATATTTCCTGATTAGAGTGTTGCAGGGATGAGTCCAAGCAATTTAAAATGACATTTTACCAGGTTGTTATCCTGAAATATGGTCATTAGCTGCCTTTAGCTTAGCGGTGATGCAACCCAGTCTCATGGCATTTCGTGTTATAATCACAAAATGTAATCTATTGATTCGTGTTCACCAACACGATTATCCCCTTTTTTTCGTGTCACACAGAACGATTTTAAAAGCAATGTATTTCTACTGGTAATGTGTTTCGTGCCTGCAGCAGGTCTTTTTTTCCGGTCGGGTCGTGGAAGACCGGAAGCTGTGTGGTTCATAAAAACATGTTCTTACTCAATATCAAGCCACCATTATTGCTTTTATTTTAAATTGTATAATTTCGTACTTTTATTGCCGTCTGTGAGGAAAATAAATGTCTCAGAGCCTCAGAATACTGACATCTGTATTTTTTAAATCTTTTTTTCCTTCTAATTTGTTATTCTTTTCAAAATAACACACTGTGATTTACTCACCAATAACATACAATTATCCTAGTTTTTATTTATTCGTTAGATTCCATAATCTCCGGCTTTTTTGGCGTCCGTCAGGAACTGAATTTCAAAAATAAAAATAACCGGAAACAGACGTAGGCATTTCGAGCGATTACCCAATATCCTCAGCTATGGTTTAAGCTCGTTGATTGGATGTTTTAGCCGCAATGCATGCTGGGATTTGGTGTTTATTTGATATGAAATCGGAAAAACATTTTAAAAGAATAAAATAATACTTTATTCCGAGTGTTCTTGCTTTTCTCTTTGAAAGTCATCACATAACGGCATTGTAATACACGGTTCGGCTACATTACATATTACAGATCTGCCGTAGTTCTCTATTTATAGAGCCCTGCTGAGAAGACTTCTAGACAAACAGGAAGAACTGCCGCCGAAACTGAAGACGTGACGTGGATCATAAATATATCAGCAATTAAACAACATCTTCCATTTCTCTTCACACAATACGTCTCTTTGCAGTATCAACACTAATTCAGCTGACTTTTACATTTGATCTAATTCGTAGATAGGTTATATTTACACCATAACGGTGCACAGCTGATAGAAAAGGACTTGTAGTTTTTAAAGATATTACTGGTTTTCTTCTTCATGAGTCTGAAGTAGTATAGCAATATGCTGTAAAATTATGTGAAATCAAGAATAAAACTACACATCTTCAGAAGGTGTACATACATAAGTGTCCTACACTAATAATACAAAGTTACTATGGCTGTGTGTACCTTGTGTGCACCGCCTAGTGGTTAAAGCACGTTATTGAATTATTGTTTTTATGTGTTTTATTTGATTAAAAAAATATTAAGAGTACAAACTTACATAGGGGGAAAGTAGAAGGTCTGTGATAGAAATATAGAATATAAAAAATCAAGAAGATACTGTAAGTGATCTCTACAATAAAACACTTTAGTGCAGGATGTACAAAGATATTAATATGAGGATGAGCAAAACAGAAAAACGAATTAACCTGTATTTAAACATTAAATAATACTTTAGATTAAGGTCCTCTTTTAAATAAGAAAAAAGCTTTGGGGGGTATCTACAGATAAATATTAAGCCTGACAAAGTACTTAACGTCTAATATTGCTTTCCTGCAATGTTAACTATGTTGAAGCACTTATTTTAACTGATATTAAACACATTGATGATACTCTTATGTACATGTAGATGTATGTAGATAGAATAAGAAATGTGCAGAATGACAGTTTAATGGTGGAGGTACAAACCCATGTTGATAGATGTCTTGTAATGCGCTGTTGAGGAACCTGTGACCCAATATTTTCATTCATTGCATAACTACACCGTAGTTGTTTATATGATATGTCAATAAACCTTAGAAAATCTTGAAAGGGATGTGCAAAATAGCCATTATACAGTCTTTAATGAACTATTAGTAGAGAATAACGAGTAATGAATATACTTTATTACTCGTTTCCATTTATGTCAATTGCAGATAAATGTTTAGTCTTCTCGAGCACCAACTATCAAATATCTCTCCTGATTGTTGGCATAGCTGTGGGAACATGTTTCAAATGGGGGGTGCTGTGGGGATGACACCAGGGCCGGTTTTGACCAATTTGCTGCCCTAGGCAAGATTTTAGCTGGCAATGAAAAACCTCTACAAAAGACCAATACACTACAAACAGAGAAACTTATTGATATGGCGGACAGCTCATATAAAAAGATTGTAAATGTATTCAGTATTGCATGAACACATTTTAATTCGGGGGTGGACTTCACATCCTCTAGGGGGGTCAGGGGGTCCTCCCCCGGGAAGATTTTTTTTAACATTTTAAAGTAAAATGCTTCAATCTGGTGCACTTTGAGCGCCCAATTACTAGAGACTGATCTAGGGGGTACAACTCTAAACACCCATGTGAAAAAGATCGGTTTGCATTTTAATAATCAAATAAGTATGTGAACATAACCGATAACCTACCAAAGCCAATAACAAATAAATGTATGCTAACTTGTTTTATTTTTGTGGTTAATTTATATCTTATTTATCAGTTAACATTTATTTATTTATGCATATTTTTAAATATCTCCAGTTTTAAACAATATGTCTGGTTTACTGTCCTATAGTATACATTGGAATGATTTCAAACCTGTTTTTATTTATCCTAATAATTATAAAGGAGTGGCTTGGAAATATTTGTTTACATAAACTGTGATCAAAACGTTTGAGACTCACTGAGATAACTTAGACTAAAGTGAACTATCTAAGCCCTCAGAGTCCTTTACCTCACTGAGCCTCTCAGTCTGACAGGACAGAGCTCTCCCTCCACATTATTGTAGAAACAGCTTCTTATATCCGTTAGCAAAGTAAATCAAATAAATGTAGTGAGTAAAAATACCAGGTTAACCTCTGAATTGTAGTGGAGTAGAATTACAAAGTAACAATGAGCTGTCACGTGGGTATATATTAATGCTGCCCATTATGGACACAAGCAATTTTCACCCATTTAGTAATTGTATGTTTTACATTTGATAACACCAATGTCAAGGCAACTGCTAATTGTGGGAAAAACGAAAACGTTCAGTGGAGACGTCCCATAGAACATTTTGCTAAGCACAATAGCCAGCATGTGTAGTTCTGGGGGGGGGCGTTCGATTCCAGTTTTGGATAGTCTGGCGTGGTTTCGTTCCATTTCAAACAGCTGTTTGACGCTAGGCTAACATTGGCGCACTGCCACTCCAACATCCAATCCCAGAGCTTGAAGATTAATCACGGGGACTGTAGTCCCAAACGATAGCTGGAGATTATGGGTAGTGTAGTGTCTTCGGCCATCCTAAACTCCTAGAGGCCTACGTCTGTTTCCGGTTATTTTTATTTTGAAATTCAGTTCCTGACGGATGCCAAAAAACCCGAGATTATGGAAATAAACCAATAAATAAAAACAAGGATAATTATGTTTTATTGGTGAGCAAATAACAGTGTGTTATTTTGAAAAGAATAACAAATTAGAAGGAAAAAAAGATTTGAAAAATACAGATTTCAGTGGTGGTGTTATGTGGTGTTAGTATTTGGAGATCCTGCTGAACAAAACGTGTGAGTATCATACACATTTAGAATATTTGATTGGACCAGGGAGATGCTGCCTTCAGGGACCTACACAGAAATACCTTTATTGTTCCACTTCAGTGACTGACTGCTGCTCACATGTACCTCCAGACCGACTGACTGACAGGTGGACTGACATTTAATGAAACAGTGAAGCTGGAAACAGTCGAAGTGAGAAAACAGTGGGAGTTATGGATGATGAGATGAAACAGCTGGAGTAGGAGAGTCGCAGTCAGTCAGGACGGAAACAAGCCGCCTGTCAGCACTAATAGACAGAAGAGGAGGGGGACGGACAGGATTTATGTTCAGGGCAAACAGCCTGTCAGCAGCCATAACAGCGGAGACGCTCAGAAACGTACTGAGTGCTAAACCAATCATTGTGGAGAACAGAATGATCTAGATCAGCGATTCCCAACCTATGGGCCGCGGCCCCCTGGTGGGCAAGGTATTGCAAGTGGGCCGCCAAATAATTTGCAAAACATTATGTCTTGTGTGAAAACATTTCATAATTAAGATTTGTGTGTGTGTGTGTGTGTGTGTGTGTGTGTGTGTGTGTGTGTGTGTGTGTGTGTGTGTGTGTGTGAGTGTGAGTGTGTGTGTGTGTGTGTGTGTGTGTCTGTGTGTGTGTGTGTGTGTGTGCGTGTGTGTGTCTCATGTGTGTGTGTGTGTGTGTGTGTGTGTGTGTGTGTGTGTGTGTGTGTGTGTGTGTGTGTGTGTGTGTGTGTGTGTGTGTGTGTTTCGTGTGTGTGTGTGTGTGTGTGTGTGCGTGCGTGTGCACGTGCGAGTGTGTGTGTGGGTGTGTGTGTGTGTGTGTGTGTGTGTGTGTGTGTGTGTGTGTGTGTGTGTGTGTGTGTGTGTGTGCGTGAGTGTGAGTGTGAGTGTGTGTGTGTGTGTGTGTGTGTGTGTGCGTGAGTGTGAGTGTGAGTGTGAGTGTGAGTGTGAGTGTGAGTGTGAGTGTGTGTGTGTGAGTGTGAGTGTGTGTGTGTGTGTGTGTGTATATGTGTGTGTGTGTGTGTGTGTGTCCACAGGAGAGAAGATGAAAGCAGATATGGAGACTTGTTCTGCGTCAGCTTTGAAGAGTAATTGAAGGCTCACTTTTAAAGAATCAGATTCTGTGTCGTCTGTAAGAAAGCTTGTGCGACTTTTTCCATTTCTTTGTGCGGATACTTTTATCTAGAGAGTTTGACAATAAGTGCGTTCAACCGTGGAGATACAAAGTCAGAACAGCAACAGTTCTTCAAGTTGATCAGCTTGCAAATTGTTTCCATCCTTGCTGTTGGTGCTGCAGAACAGGCAGCGTGACCTTTGGAACATGAAAGGAGAACTGTTGATGACAGACAGAAAAAGACCTTCTACATTTTGGAGCTGATCTAAATTCCTGGCGAGATTAAAAAAATGTTCTTGGCTTTCGTAAAGGTTACAAGAAAGAGCGTTGGCAAAGACTTCGACCTCTGAATTCCTTTAGTTGCATTTATTGAGAGGTTTTCTAAGACATAGTTTATAGTATTATTTTATTAGTCACTTTATTCAACATGTTGGAAACAAAACAAACAATAATAATAATTATAACAAAGAGAAGTGAAACCAAAAAATAGTTCAAGGTATAAAAAAATAAGAATAATTAATTCTCAAATAGTTTCCGTCATGTTCAAGCGGGGCAAGAAGAAGCTAAGACACGTTTCTGGTCTTCGTCTAGCGTACATTGTTCATGAAAATAAAAGTCTCGGTCATCGTCCTCCGTGATATTTGATTCGTTGTTTTAAACAAATCATTTATTTTTACAAACGTCCAAAAACAAATCACTTTTACAACGACAATCGATCTTGGCTTTTCTGCGTTAGAATATTCTTTCCTGATGATTTCTGTTCGCTCCTTTCCGTCCCGCTTCTCCAAATGATTTGTATCTGAGACCCGTAATATAAGCCTACAAGTAGCACGCTCGGAGACCTTTAAAGCATGTTGTTACAAAAGTACAAACAGAAGACCTTGGAAGACCTTGGAGCTGATCCAAGAGATTAAAACAATTGTCCTTTGCTTTCGTAAAGGTTTCAGCAAAGAGCCTCGGAGTTTTTCGTATTGGTCTTTTCCTGAGGTAGAATATTCTCTCCTGGTGATTTCTGTTTGATCCTTTCTGTCCCGCTTCTCCGAATGTTGTCCCACTAGGAGCCAACATGCTACTTAGCCTGAGTTTACTCTTTGTTAACCTCACTTTTATTTGTATTTGTTGAGCACTTCCGGCAATCGTCACATGGGTGTGGTTTGTGTCGAACGGTTTTCTGTTGACCGTTCTGGTCCTTCTAAGTTAAAAGGCTTTTTGATTTTGTTTCTTCAAACAAACGATATTTTCAACCTTTCAAACCTCGGTCTGGACTTTCTCATTGAAAACTCATCACAGCATAAAGCCAAACTCAGCCTCTTGGGGACTCAAACTTAAAGGTCTCCTATCATGAAAAATGCACTTTTTGATGTATTTTATACATAAATATTTCCCCGGTGTGTCAGGGAACTCTTTCCTAAAGGTTTCAGGAGAGCCTTGGCAGAGAGCCTTGGCAGAGAGCCTCTGAGTTGCTTTCTAAATGCATTATTTTGTGAGGTCTTTCTAAAGCATAGTTCAGATCTTGGCCTTCTCCTGCGGTTAGAACTTACTTCCCTGAAGATTTCTGTTTGCTCCATCTCCAAAGTTGAGCCCTTCACCTTTGCCTCGTCACATATCTTCTTCTCCTCCTCTTCAGATATCCACAGATATGTTCAGTCATGTTCAAAAGGGGAAAGAAGAAACTTTTCTAGTCCAACCCCCTCTAGCATGAATGTGGTTTAATATTCTTTCCTAAAGATTTCTGTTTGCTCCACACGGCTCGTCCCCTCACCTTTGCCTCGTCACATATCTTCTTCTTCCTCTCCTCCTCCTCAGATATCCGCGGGCTCCAGGGCTTCCTGGACCAGACGTCTCGGCGCGGCGTGGACGTGGCTCTGCAGCGCGTGGACAGGAACATCAGCCAGGTGTTCAGCAGCCTGTTCAGCTCCATGAGGACGGAGGAGCTGAACAGATACCGGGACACTCTGAGGAGAGCCATCCTGCTGCTGAGCCCCCACGGAGCACACACCTTCATCCAGCAGGTCGGTCCCCACTCTGTGTGGTGTACGTGTGTGTGTGTGTGTGTGTGTGTGTGTGTGTGTGTGTGTGTGTGTGTGTGTGTGTGTGTGTGTGTGTGTGTGTGTGTGTGTGTGTGTGTGTGTGTGTGTGTGTGTGTGTGTGTGTGTGTGTGTGTGTGTGTGTGTGTGTGTGTGTGTGTGTGTGTGTGTGTGTGTGTGTGTGTGTGTGTGTGTGTGTGTGTGGCCACCACCTGGAATGACAGATGGATCACACACACACACACACACACACACACACACACACACACACACACACACACACACACACACACACACATACATACAGTACACACGAGGAAGCTTTTCCAAGGCTATGCTTGGTTTTGCTCGATGTTAATTCTCATTTTTCATCCTGATTGCTCTCTATGGAGCTGATTTCCATTTTATTTGTTTACGTTTCACAATTTTGAGAATAAGTTTCTTACAATTTGGCTTACTGATAGCAGAGGTGGGAAGTAGTGGAGTACAAATACTTTGTTACTGTACTCAATTTTCTGGTATCAGTACTTTACTCCACTACTTATTTTTCTGGCAACTTTTTACTTTTACTTCTTACATGTTGAACACAAATACCTGTACTTTCTACTTCTCACATGTTGAACACAAATACCTGTACTTTCTACTTCTCACATGTTGAACACAAATACCTGTACTTTCTACTTCTTACATTTTGAACACAAATACCTGTACTTTCTACTTCTCACATGTTGAACACAAATACCTGTACTTTCTACTTCTTACATGTTGAACTCAAATACCTGTACTTTCTACTTCTTACATGTTGAACTCAAATACCTGTACTTTCTACTTCTTACATGTTGAACTCAAATACCTGTACTTTCTACTTCTCACATGTTGAACTCAAATACCTGTACTTTCTACTTCTTACATGTTGAACTCAAATACCTGTACTTTCTACTTCTTACATGTTTAACTCAAATACCTGTACTTTCTACTTCTTACATGTTGAACTCAAATACCTGTACTTTCTACTTCTTACATGTTGAACACAAATACCTGTACTTTCTACTTCTTACATGTTGAACTCAAATACCTGTACTTTCTACTTCTTACATGTTGAACTCAAATACCTGTACTTTCTACTTCTCTCATTTTCCAAACAGGCTGGTTCCTTTAGTCTGAATGTGTGTTTGGTGGCGTGATCATTATTATTTAGAGTCATTGCGTGCCTATTGATTTGAACACGATCCGTGTATCCATCATTTCCTGGTCTTCTCTAAAGAAGAGGGACCAATGAAAACGTTGTCATGTTGCCGTTGTTCAGCATGGAAACATTCATTAGCTAACAATGACATTATTGTTCTATTAATATAAAGGGAGGTCAGGTACTCTTTAAAACAGCTGCTAGTTATGGGTACTTTTTACTGAAGTACATTTCAAAGTTCTTTACTTTGACTTGAGTAAAGAAGTTTAGTCAGTACTTCTACTTTCACCATAGTACTTTTAAACACCAGTATCTTCTACTTGTTTTTGTACGTTTGCCCTCTCAGCCTGCTAGCGTTAGCCGCAGACGTGTGTTTGTGTTTCCATGCGTGTCTACAGGAAGCCCAGAGGGACAAACTGCGAAGGCAAAGGGCAAAGTGACCCTGCAGCGCTGCGTGTTCCGGTGGTAACTCAACCGCTGACTTTCAGAGGAGCGTGAGTGGTTGTGTTCACATACACCAGAAAAATGTGTTTGTGTGCAGACTTCAAAGGGATCAAGTGAAAGCTCACAGTTCAGAGAGCATTCACAACTAAACATAATCTAACAGCTATGCAGCCATCGAGGGGAACAAGAGACATTGATTCATGATTTAAAGGCTATGTTTACTATTTATTTATGTAAAATAGAAAAAGCGCAGTTTTTATCAATGGAAATCAAAAAGAAAAAAAAGGCTCTTCTAAACATGCAACACACATTTTCCTGAGGCATGGAAGATGAAGAAATACAAGTGTGCAAAAGTAAATTACAGATACTAAACGTTTGGCAGATTCTATTTACACCCAGGTTCCTATAGTCAACAATGTTATTTCTGTGTGTGTGTGTTTGTGTGTGTGTGTGTGTGTGTGTGTGTGTGTGTGTGTGTGTGTGTGTGTGTGTGTGTGTGTGTGTGTGTGTGTGTGTGTGTGTGTGTGTGTGTGTGTGTGTGTGTGTGTGTGTGTGTGTGTGTGTGTGTGTGTGATTTTTGACTTATTTAGCTCCAGTGTTATAGTGTGTATAACTCAACACACACACACACACACACACACACCCCCCCCCCCCACACACACACACACACACACACACACACACACACACACACACACACACACACACACACACACACACTCACCTCATTCATATTGACATCCGTACAAGAGTGTGTGTGTGTGTGTGTGTGTGTGTGTGTGTGTGTGTGTGTGTGTGTGTGTGTGTGTGTGTGTGTGTGTGTGTGTG
>NC_136910.1:1644547-1662047 GCF_949606895.1 Notothenia rossii | reverse complement strand
CTGAGACCTGTAATATATGCATTCAAATAGCACGATAGGAGACCTTTAATACAACGGACTTCCAGAAAGAGGCTTTAAATGTATTTTACCTCTCTGACTCCTTCGGGGTCTTTCTGTTATCCTACTTTTTGCAAAATGAGTGAGTCGTGTTTCGATCAGCATGCAGAGAGTCTGATGAGTTTAGCTAAAGGCCGACACGTTAATATTCTGCAGAGACGATCAGGGAGGGTTCTTACTTCACACGATTATAGTTCACTGCGTTTACCATTTTATTGCACATTTGTATTTCCATCATGTTTAAGTGTATCGTTGGAAGAACCAGGGACGTCGGGTTGTGTGCATGAGACGGGAAAGCATTCAGTTGAGAAAACCTCTAAAAACAATCTGATGAGATTTCAACTCAGAGGAAGTCCCCGAACATCTTCCTCCTGTTAGCAGGATTAGTTTGTGAGTATGCAGGTTGGATGATTCAGGAACAAACCTGTTACGTGTGCTATGCTGTTTCTTTTGTCTTTCGTGTCTCATGTGTTGCATTGGTGCAGGAGCCAGGGACTTAGTGCATGTGTCAACAGAGCCTTTGAATCTTGAATTTGACCAGAAGAATGTTTTACACCAAGCTGCAGGATTACATTAGGTTGTGAAGGCGTTTGAAAGTTAGGAAAATCAGATGACATTTGAAGCTTTATCTGGAGAGGAAGTTCAATAACGTCTCCCTCCTGAGATCTGTGAGTGGAGGTTGAGTGATTCAGGAAAGGACCCGTGATGAGTGCATTTAGTTTTTCCTGCACGCTCTAAGAAAAGAGACAAACTGAAGGAGAAATGGGATTCTGATGTTTAACGTTATGTTGCTTTAATATCAAATAAAATCTGATTCTTTTCCGAGTTATATCTGGAGAGGAAGTACAAAAACATCTTTACCTGGTGACGCATTATTATTAGTGAGTGAAAAGTCATTCAGAAAGAGAGCTCTGATGTGTTCATGCAGACAATCTGTGCTTTTCTAAACTACCTGAAGACGCTTTGAGCATAAAAGCACATATAATAATACTGATTATTTATATAGTGCTTTGTCCTGGTGCTCAAAGCCATTTACAAGCAAGTAAAGAAAAAGAACAACAACTGTAAAAAGTCTTAAGCTAGGTGGATTAATAAAAGAAAGAATACATTAAATTCACAAAGCACTTCCAAGCACTCAAAGAAACCTTCATATAAAAATACAAAGAATAGTTTTTTGTTTCATGTTTTAAAAATAAACCAACTTTCCACACGGCTGCACACACGAGGAAGACGGGTGAGTAACTCTGAGAACAAATCTTTAAATTAGTTGTACATATTTCCTCCCTGCCGTGGAGCGCTCGTTTTAACTCCAGCAGAGAAAAGACCGTCGACATGGGGAGTAATTGGACGATGCTAACACGCTAAGCTACTTCACGTCCAGCTTCACGCTCCACTGCCTCTAATCGCTGGGAAATAAAAACTCTGGAGAGGAGGCGAGAGGCTGGGGAAAGATTTGAATACAGAGAGAGTAGAAGGTTTGAATACAGAGAGAGAGTAGAAGGTTTGAATACAGAGAGAGTAGAAGGTTTGAATACAGAGAGAGAGTAGAAGGTTTGAATACAGAGAGAGTAGAAGGTTTGAATACAGAGAGAGAAGAAGGTTTGAATACAGAGAGAGTAGAAGGTTTGAATACAGAGAGAGTAGAAGGTTTGAATACAGAGAGAGTAGAAGGTTTGAATACAGAGAGAGTAGAAGGTTTGAATACAGAGAGAGTAGAAGGTTTGAATACAGAGAGAGTAGAAGGTTTGAATACAGAGAGAGAGTAGAAGGTTTGAATACAGAGAGAGTAGAAGGTTTGAATACAGAGAGAGTAGAAGGTTTGAATACAGAGAGAGTAGAAGGTTTGAATACAGAGAGAGAGTAGAAGGTTTGAATACAGAGAGAGTAGAAGGTTTGAATACAGAGAGAGAGTAGAAGGTTTGAATACAGAGAGAGAGTAGAAGGTTTGAATACAGAGAGAGAGTAGAAGGTTTAAATACAGAGAGAGAGAAGGTTTGAATACAGAGAGAGAGTAGAAGGTTTGAATACAGAGAGAGTAGAAGGTTTAAATACAGAGAGAGAGAAGGTTTAAATACAGAGAGAGAGTAGAAGGTTTGAATACAGAGAGAGTAGAAGGTTTGAATACAGAGAGAGAGTAGAAGGTTTGAATACAGAGAGAGAGTAGAAGGTTTGAATACAGAGAGAGTAGAAGGTTTAAATACAGAGAGAGAGAAGGTTTGAATACAGAGAGAGAGTAGAAGGTTTGAATACAGAGAGAGTAGAAGGTTTGAATACAGAGAGAGAGTAGAAGGTTTGAATACAGAGAGAGAGTAGAAGGTTTGAATACAGAGAGAGAAGAAGGTTTGAATACAGAGAGAGAGTAGAAGGTTTGAATACAGAGAGAGAGTAGAAGGTTTGAATACAGAGAGAGAAGAAGGTTTGAATACAGAGAGAGAGTAGAAGGTTTGAATACAGAGAGAGAGAAGAAGGTTTGAATACAGAGAGAGAGTAGAAGGTTTGAATACAGAGAGAGAGAAGAAGGTTTGAATACAGAGAGAGAGTAGAAGGTTTGAATACAGAGAGAGAAGAAGGTTTGAATACAGAGAGAGAGTAGAAGGTTTGAATACAGAGAGAGAGTAGAAGGTTTGAATACAGAGAGAGAGTAGAAGGTTTGAATACAGAGAGAGAGTAGAAGGTTTGAATACAGAGAGAGAGAAGAAGGTTTGAATACAGAGAGAGAGTAGAAGGTTTGAATACAGAGAGAGAGAAGAAGGTTTGAATACAGAGAGAGAGTAGAAGGTTTGAATACAGAGAGAGTAGAAGGTTTGAATACAGAGAGAGAGAAGAAGGTTTGAATACAGAGAGAGAGTAGAAGGTTTGAATACAGAGAGAGAGAAGAAGGTTTGAATACAGAGAGAGAGTAGAAGGTTTGAATACAGAGAGAGTAGAAGGTTTGAATACAGAGAGAGAGCAGAAGGTTTGAATACAGAGAGAGAGAAGAAGGTTTGAATACAGAGAGAGAAGAAGGTTTGAATACAGAGAGAGAGTAGAAGGTTTGAATACAGAGAGAGAGAAGAAGGTTTGAATACAGAGAGAGAGTAGAAGGTTTGAATACAGAGAGAGTAGAAGGTTTGAATACAGAGAGAGAGCAGAAGGTTTGAATACAGAGAGAGAGAAGAAGGTTTGAATTCAGAGAGAGAAGAAGGTTTGAATACAGAGAGAGAGTAGAAGGTTTGAATACAGAGAGAGAGTAGAAGGTTTGAATACAGAGAGAGAGTAGAAGGTTTGAATACAGAGAGAGAGAAGAAGGTTTAAATACAGAGAGAGAGAAGAAGGTTTGAATACAGAGAGAGTAGAAGGTTTGAATACAGAGAGAGAGAAGAAGGTTTGAATACAGAGAGAGAGTAGAAGGTTTGAATACAGAGAGAGTAGAAGGTTTAAATACAGAGAGAGTAGAAGGTTTGAATACAGAGAGAGAGTAGAAGGTTTGAATACAGAGAGAGAGTAGAAGGTTTAAATACAGAGAGAGAGAAGAAGGTTTGAATACAGAGAGAGTAGAAGGTTTGAATACAGAGAGAGTAGAAGGTTTGAATACAGAGAGAGAGTAGAAGGTTTGAATACAGAGAGAGAGAAGAAGGTTTGAATACAGAGAGAGTAGAAGGTTTAAATACAGAGAGAGAGTAGAAGGTTTGAATACAGAGAGAGAGTAGAAGTTTTGAATACAGAGAGAGTAGAAGGTTTGAATACAGAGAGAGTAGAAGGTTTGAATACAGAGAGAGAGAAGAAGGTTTGAATACAGAGAGAGAGTAGAAGGTTTGAATACAGAGAGAGAGTAGAAGGTTTGAATACAGAGAGAGAGAAGAAGGTTTAAATACAGAGAGAGTAGAAGGTTTGAATACAGAGAGAGAGAAGAAGGTTTGAATACAGAGAGAGTAGAAGGTTTGAATACAGAGAGAGAGAAGAAGGTTTGAATACAGAGAGAGAGTAGAAGGTTTGAATACAGAGAGAGAAGAAGGTTTGAATACAGAGAGAGAGTAGAAGGTTTGAATACAGAGAGAGAGAAGAAGGTTTGAATACAGAGAGAGAGTAGAAGGTTTGAATACAGAGAGAGAGTAGAAGGTTTGAATACAGAGAGAGAGTAGAAGGTTTGAATACAGAGAGAGAGTAGAAGGTTTGAATACAGAGAGAGAGTAGAAGGTTTGAATACAGAGAGAGAAGAAGGTTTGAATACAGAGAGAGTAGAAGGTTTGAATACAGAGAGAGAGTAGAAGGTTTAAATACAGAGAGAGTAGAAGGTTTGAATACAGAGAGAGAGAAGAAGGTTTGAATACAGAGAGAGAGTAGAAGGTTTGAATACAGAGAGAGAGAAGAAGGTTTGAATACAGAGAGAGTAGAAGGTTTGAATACAGAGAGAGTAGAAGGTTTGAATACAGAGAGAGAGTAGAAGGTTTGAATACAGAGAGAGAGTAGAAGGTTTAAATACAGAGAGAGTAGAAGGTTTGAATACAGAGAGAGAGAAGAAGGTTTGAATACAGAGAGAGAGTAGAAGGTTTGAATACAGAGAGAGTAGAAGGTTTGAATACAGAGAGAGTAGAAGGTTTGAATACAGAGAGAGTAGAAGGTTTGAATACAGAGAGAGAGTAGAAGGTTTGAATACAGAGAGAGAGTAGAAGGTTTGAATACAGAGAGAGTAGAAGGTTTGAATACAGAGAGAGTAGAAGGTTTGAATACAGAGAGAGTAGAAGGTTTGAATACAGAGAGAGAGTAGAAGGTTTGAATACAGAGAGAGAGTAGAAGGTTTGAATACAGAGAGAGAGTAGAAGGTTTGAATACAGAGAGAGAAGAAGGTTTGAATACAGAGAGAGAGAAGAAGGTTTGAATACAGAGAGAGAGTAGAAGGTTTGAATACAGAGAGAGAGAAGAAGGTTTGAATACAGAGAGAGAGTAGAAGGTTTGAATACAGAGAGAGAGAAGAAGGTTTGAATACAGAGAGAGAGAAGGTTTGAATACAGAGAGAGTAGAAGGTTTAAATACAGAGAGAGAGTAGAAGGTTTGAATACAGAGAGAGAGAAGAAGGTTTGAATACAGAGAGAGAGAAGGTTTGAATACAGAGAGAGAGTAGAAGGTTTGAATACAGAGAGAGAGTAGAAGGTTTGAATACAGAGAGAGAGTAGAAGGTTTGAATACAGAGAGAGAAGAAGGTTTGAATACAGAGAGAGAGAGAAGGTTTGAATACAGAGAGAGAGTAGAAGGTTTGAATACAGAGAGAGAGTAGAAGGTTTGAATACAGAGAGAGAGTAGAAGGTTTGAATACAGAGAGAGAGTAGAAGGTTTGAATACAGAGAGAGAGTAGAAGGTTTGAATACAGAGAGAGTAGAAGGTTTGAATACAGAGAGAGAGTAGAAGGTTTAAATACAGAGAGAGAGTAGAAGGTTTGAATACAGAGAGAGAGAAGAAGGTTTGAATACAGAGAGAGAGAAGAAGGTTTAAATACAGAGAGAGAGTAGAAGGTTTGAATTCAGAGAGAGAGTAGAAGGTTTGAATACAGAGAGAGTAGAAGGTTTGAATACAGAGATAGAAGAAGGTTTAAATACAGAGAGAGTAGAAGGTTTGAATACAGAGAGAGAGAAGAAGGTTTGAATACAGAGAGAGAGTAGAAGGTTTGAATACAGAGAGAGTAGAAGGTTTGAATACAGAGAGAGTAGAAGGTTTGAATACAGAGAGAGTAGAAGGTTTGAATATAGAGAGAGATTAGAAGGTTTAAATACAGAGAGAGAAGAAGGTTTAAATACAGAGAGAGAGTAGAAGGTTTGAATACAGAGAGAGAGAAGAAGGTTTGAATACAGAGAGAGAGTAGAAGGTTTGAATACAGAGATAGAAGAAGGTTTGAATACGGAGAGAGAAGAAGGTTTGAATACAGAGAGAGAGTAGAAGGTTTGAATACAGAGAGAGTAGAAGGTTTGAATACAGAGAGAGAGTAGAAGGTTTGAATACAGAGAGAGTAGAAGGTTTGAATACAGAGAGAGAGTAGAAGGTTTGAATACAGAGAGAGAGTAGAAGGTTTGAATACAGAGAGAGAGTAGAAGGTTTGAATACAGAGAGAGTAGAAGGTTTGAATACAGAGAGAGTAGAAGGTTTGAATACAGAGAGAGTAGAAGGTTTGAATACAGAGAGAGTAGAAGGTTTGAATACAGAGAGAGAGTAGAAGGTTTGAATACAGAGAGAGTAGAAGGTTTGAATTCAGAGAGAGAGTAGAAGGTTTGAATACAGAGAGAGTAGAAGGTTTGAATACAGAGAGAGTAGAAGGTTTGAATTCAGAGAGAGAGTAGAAGGTTTTAATACAGAGAGAGTAGAAGGTTTGAATACAGAGAGAGTAGAAGGTTTGAATACAGAGAGAGAGTAGAAGGTTTGAATACAGAGAGAGTAGAAGGTTTAAATACAGAGAGAGAGAAGAAGGTTTGAATTCAGAGAGAGAGTAGAAGGTTTGAATACAGAGAGAGTAGAAGGTTTAAATACAGAGAGAGAGAAGAAGGTTTGAATACAGAGAGAGTAGAAGGTTTGAATACAGAGAGAGAGTAGAAGGTTTGAATACAGAGAGAGTAGAAGGTTTGAATACAGAGAGAGAGTAGAAGGTTTGAATTCAGAGAGAGAGTAGAAGGTTTGAATACAGAGAGAGTAGAAGGTTTAAATACAGAGAGAGAGAAGAAGGTTTGAATACAGAGAGAGTAGAAGGTTTGAATACAGAGAGAGAGTAGAAGGTTTGAATACAGAGAGAGTAGAAGGTTTGAATACAGAGAGAGAGAAGGTTTGAATACAGAGAGAGAGTAGAAGGTTTGAATACAGAGAGAGAGAAGAAGGTTTGAATACAGAGAGAGTAGAAGGTTTGAATACAGAGAGAGAGAAGAAGGTTTGAATACAGAGAGAGTAGAAGGTTTGAATACAGAGAGAGTAGAAGGTTTGAATACAGAGAGAGAGAAGGTTTGAATACAGAGAGAGAGTAGAAGGTTTGAATACAGAGAGAGAGTAGAAGGTTTGAATACAGAGAGAGAGAAGAAGGTTTGAATACAGAGAGAGTAGAAGGTTTGAATACAGAGAGAGTAGAAGGTTTGAATACAGAGAGAGAGAAGGTTTGAATACAGAGAGAGAGTAGAAGGTTTGAATACAGAGAGAGTAGAAGGTTTGAATACAGAGAGAGAGAAGGTTTGAATACAGAGAGAGAGTAGAAGGTTTGAATACAGAGAGAGAGTAGAAGGTTTGAATACAGAGAGAGAGTAGAAGGTTTGAATACAGAGAGAGTAGAAGGTTTGAATACAGAGAGAGAGAAGGTTTGAATACAGAGAGAGAGTAGAAGGTTTGAATACAGAGAGAGTAGAAGGTTTGAATACAGAGAGAGAGAGAAGGTTTGAATACAGAGAGAGAGTAGAAGGTTTGAATACAGAGAGAGAGAAGAAGGTTTGAATACAGAGAGAGTAGAAGGTTTAAATACAGAGAGAGAGAAGAAGGTTTGAATACAGAGAGAGTAGAAGGTTTGAATACAGAGAGAGAGTAGAAGGTTTGAATACAGAGAGAGAGTAGAAGGTTTGAATACAGAGAGAGAAGAAGGTTTAAATACAGAGAGAGAGTAGAAGGTTTGAATACAGAGAGAGAGAAGAAGGTTTGAATACAGAGAGAGTAGAAGGTTTGAATACAGAGAGAGTAGAAGGTTTGAATACAGAGAGAGAGTAGAAGGTTTGAATACAGAGAGAGTAGAAGGTTTGAATACAGAGAGAGTAGAAGGTTTGAATACAGAGAGAGTAGAAGGTTTGAATACAGAGAGAGAGTAGAAGGTTTGAATACAGAGAGAGAGTAGAAGGTTTGAATACAGAGAGAGAGTAGAAGGTTTGAATACAGAGAGAGTAGAAGGTTTGAATTCAGAGAGAGAGTAGAAGGTTTGAATACAGAGAGAGAAGAAGGTTTAAATACAGAGAGAGAGTAGAAGGTTTGAATACAGAGAGAGAGAAGAAGGTTTGAATACAGAGAGAGTAGAAGGTTTGAATACAGAGAGAGAGTAGAAGGTTTGAATACAGAGAGAGTAGAAGGTTTGAATTCAGAGAGAGAGTAGAAGGTTTGAATACAGAGAGAGTAGAAGGTTTGAATACAGAGAGAGAGAAGAAGGTTTGAATACAGAGAGAGAGTAGAAGGTTTGAATACAGAGAGAGAGTAGAAGGTTTGAATACAGAGAGAGAGTAGAAGGTTTGAATACAGAGAGAGTAGAAGGTTTGAAAACAGAGAGAGTAGAAGGTTTGAATACAGAGAGAGTAGAAGGTTTGAATACAGAGAGAGAGTAGAAGGTTTGAATACAGAGAGAGTAGAAGGTTTGAAAACAGAGAGAGTAGAAGGTTTGAATACAGAGAGAGAGAAGAAGGTTTGAATACAGAGAGAGAGTAGAAGGTTTGAATACAGAGAGAGAGTAGAAGGTTTGAATACAGAGAGAGTAGAAGGTTTGAATATAGAGAGAGATTAGAAGGTTTAAATACAGAGAGAGTAGAAGGTTTGAATACAGAGAGAGAGTAGAAGGTTTGAATACAGAGATAGAGTAGAAGGTTTGAATACAGAGAGAGAGAGTAGAAGGTTTGAATAGAGAGAGAGAGTAGAAGGTTTGAATACAGAGAGAGTAGAAGGTTTGAATACAGAGAGAGAGAAGAAGGTTTGAATACAGAGAGAGAGAAGAAGGTTTGAATACAGAGAGAGAAGAAGGTTTAAATACAGAGAGAGAGTAGAAGGTTTGAATACAGAGATAGAGTAGAAGGTTTGAATACAGAGAGAGAGTAGAAGGTTTGAATACAGAGAGAGTAGAAGGTTTGAATACAGAGAGAGAGTAGAAGGTTTGAATACAGAGAGAGTAGAAGGTTTGAATACAGAGAGAGAGAAGAAGGTTTGAATACAGAGAGAGAGTAGAAGGTTTGAATACAGAGATAGAGTAGAAGGTTTGAATACAGAGAGAGTAGAAGGTTTGAATACAGAGAGAGAGAAGAAGGTTTGAATACAGAGAGAGAGTAGAAGGTTTGAATACAGAGATAGAGTAGAAGGTTTGAATACAGAGAGAGAAGAAGGTTTAAATACAGAGAGAGAGTAGAAGGTTTGAATACAGAGAGAGAAGAAGGTTTAAATACAGAGAGAGAGTAGAAGGTTTGAATACAGAGAGAGAAGAAGGTTTAAATACAGAGAGAGAGTAGAAGGTTTGAATACAGAGATAGAGTAGAAGGTTTGAATACAGAGAGAGAGTAGAAGGTTTGAATTCAGAGAGAGAGTAGAAGGTTTGAATACAGAGAGAGTAGAAGGTTTGAATACAGAGAGAGAGTAGAAGGTTTGAATACAGAGAGAGTAGAAGGTTTGAATACAGAGAGAGAGAAGAAGGTTTGAATACAGAGAGAGAGTAGAAGGTTTGAATACAGAGATAGAGTAGAAGGTTTGAATACAGAGAGAGAGCAGAAGGTTTGAATACAGAGAGAGTAGAAGGTTTGAATACAGAGAGAGTAGAAGTTTTTAATACAGAGAGAGAGAAGAAGGTTTGTATACAGAGAGAGAGTAGAAGGTTTGAATACAGAGATAGAGTAGAAGGTTTGAATACAGAGAGAGTAGAAGGTTTGAATACAGAGAGAGTAGAAGTTTTTAATACAGAGAGAGAGAAGAAGGTTTGTATACAGAGAGAGAGTAGAAGGTTTGAATACAGAGAGAGAGTAGAAGGTTTGAATACAGAGAGAGAGTAGAAGGTTTGAATACAGAGAGAGAAGAAGGTTTGAATACAGAGATAGAGTAGAAGGTTTGAATACAGAGAGAGAGTAGAAGGTTTGAATACAGAGAGAGAGTAGAAGGTTTGAATACAGAGAGAGTAGAAGGTTTGAATACAGAGAGAGAGAAGAAGGTTTGAATACAGAGAGAGAGTAGAAGGTTTGAATACAGAGATAGAGTAGAAGGTTTGAATACAGAGAGAGAGTAGAAGGTTTGAATACAGAGAGAGTAGAAGGTTTGAATACAGAGAGAGAGAAGAAGGTTTGAATACAGAGAGAGAGTAGAAGGTTTGAATACAGAGATAGAGTAGAAGGTTTGAATACAGAGAGAGAGTAGAAGGTTTGAATACAGAGAGAGAGTAGAAGGTTTGAATACAGAGAGAGAGTAGAAGGTTTGAATACAGAGAGAGAGTAGAAGGTTTGAATACAGAGAGAGTAGAAGGTTTGAATACAGAGAGAGAGAAGAAGGTTTGAATACAGAGAGAGAGTAGAAGGTTTGAATACAGAGAGAGTAGAAGGTTTGAATACAGAGATAGAGTAGAAGGTTTGAATACAGAGAGAGAGTAGAAGGTTTGAATACAGAGAGAGAGTAGAAGGTTTGAATACAGAGAGAGTAGAAGGTTTGAATACAGAGAGAGAGAAGAAGGTTTGAATACAGAGAGAGAGTAGAAGGTTTGAATACAGAGATAGAGTAGAAGGTTTGAATACAGAGAGAGAGTAGAAGGTTTGAATACAGAGAGAGTAGAAGGTTTGAATACAGAGAGAGAGAAGAAGGTTTGAATACAGAGAGAGAGTAGAAGGTTTGAATACAGAGATAGAGTAGAAGGTTTGAATACAGAGAGAGAGTAGAAGGTTTGAATACAGAGAGAGAAGAAGGTTTAAATACAGAGAGAGAGTAGAAGGTTTAAATACAGAGAGAGAGTAGAAGGTTTGAATACAGAGAGAGAGAAGAAGGTTTGAATACAGAGAGAGAGTAGAAGGTTTGAATACAGAGATAGAGTAGAAGGTTTGAATACAGAGATAGAGTAGAAGGTTTGAATACAGAGATAGAGTAGAAGGTTTGAATACAGAGAGAGAGTAGAAGGTTTGAATACAGAGATAGAGTAGAAGGTTTGAATACAGAGAGAGAGTAGAAGGTTTGAATACAGAGAGAGAGTAGAAGGTTTGAATACAGAGAGAGAGAAGAAGGTTTGAATACAGAGAGAGAGTAGAAGGTTTGAATACTGAGAGAGAGTAGAAGGTTTGAATACAGAGAGAGAGTAGAAGGTTTGAATACAGAGAGAGAGAAGAAGGTTTGAATACAGAGAGAGAGTAGAAGGTTTGAATACTGAGAGAGAGAAGAAGGTTTGAATACAGAGAGAGAAGAAGGTTTGAATACAGAGAGAGAGTAGAAGGTTTGAATACAGAGATAGAGTAGAAGGTTTGAATACAGAGAGAGAGTAGAAGGTTTGAATACAGAGAGAGAGTAGAAGGTTTGAATACAGAGAGAGAGAAGAAGGTTTGAATACAGAGAGAGAGAAGAAGGTTTGAATACAGAGAGAGAGTAGAAGGTTTGAATACAGAGAGAGAGAAGAAGGTTTGAATACAGAGAGAGAGTAGAAGGTTTGAATACAGAGAGAGAGAAGAAGGTTTGAATACAGAGAGAGAGTAGAAGGTTTGAATACAGAGAGAGAGTAGAAGGTTTGAATACAGAGAGAGAGTAGAAGGTTTGAATACAGAGAGAGTAGAAGGTTTGAATACAGAGAGAGTAGAAGGTTTGAATACAGAGAGAGAGTAGAAGGTTTGAATACAGAGAGAGAGAAGAAGGTTTGAATACAGAGAGAGAGTAGAAGGTTTGAATACAGAGAGAGAGTAGAAGGTTTGAATACAGAGAGAGAGTAGAAGGTTTGAATACAGAGAGAGTAGAAGGTTTGAATACAGAGAGAGAGTAGAAGGTTTGAATACAGAGAGAGTAGAAGGTTTGAATACAGAGAGAGAGTAGAAGGTTTGAATACAGAGAGAGAGTAGAAGGTTTGAATACAGAGAGAGAGTAGAAGGTTTGAATACAGAGAGAGTAGAAGGTTTGAATACAGAGAGAGAGTAGAAGGTTTGAATACAGAGAGAGTAGAAGGTTTGAATACAGAGAGAGTAGAAGGTTTGAATACAGAGAGAGTAGAAGGTTTGAATACAGAGAGAGTAGAAGGTTTGAATACAGAGAGAGTAGAAGGTTTGAATACAGAGAGAGAGTAGAAGGTTTGAATACAGAGAGAGAGTAGAAGGTTTGAATACAGAGAGAGAGTAGAAGGTTTGAATACAGAGAGAGTAGAAGGTTTGAATACAGAGAGAGAGTAGAAGGTTTGAATTCAGAGAGAGAGTAGAAGGTTTGAATACAGAGAGAGTAGAAGGTTTGAATACAGAGAGAGTAGAAGGTTTGAATACAGAGAGAGAGTAGAAGGTTTGAATACAGAGAGAGAGTAGAAGGTTTGAATACAGAGAGAGTAGAAGGTTTGAATACAGAGAGAGAGTAGAAGGTTTGAATACAGAGAGAGAGTAGAAGGTTTGAATTCAGAGAGAGAGTAGAAGGTTTGAATACAGAGAGAGAGTAGAAGGTTTGAATACAGAGAGAGTAGAAGGTTTGAATACAGAGAGAGTAGAAGGTTTGAATACAGAGAGAGAGTAGAAGGTTTGAATACAAATGTAATTCTGAAAAAAAAAGTCAAATATTGAGAAAAAAGTCAAATATTGAAAAAAAAGCTTATTAGAAGAAAAATATCAACAAAAAATAAAGTCAAATTCTGCGAAAAAAGTGAAAATTGAGGATGAAGTCAAATGTGGAATAAAAAAAAGTAATCATTAGAAAAAAGTCAAAATGGAGAAAAGTCGAATATTATCAAGAAATGTCAAATTCTTCGATCCATAAAAACATTATTAAACAGCAAAAAATAATCACTCACATTTAGTTTTTGGTTATTTTATTTTAAAAACCAATGATTATCGAACTAAAGCATTATTTAGTCTCCTCAGTCTCCCCTGAACATCTTCATCTTCATCATGTTGTGTCTTCATCACCCTTCATATCTAAAGTTTCTAATGCAGTTACTAAAGTAGTTCTGTAACGATGCAGCAGCTCGTTAGCAGTTCATTAGTTTGTCATTCATCAGAGACGATATCTTTATTTACCCATCAGCCACCTGCTGCTGCACAAACACTCGCATCACGCGCAATAACACACACTCTATCACAATCTGTATTCCTTTATCTAAACCTGCAGGAGGAGCTTCGGGTCAAGGTCGACCAGATACACACAAAATCATATTTATTTATTCAGTATTGGACCGGTTTTTGATGCCCAATCTGTAACAGCGGAAGAAGACAGGCAGGAAGTAAACAGTGAAGGGAAAAGCAGAAGAAGACAGAGAGGAGGTAAACACTAAAGGGAACAGCAGAAGAAGAGAGACAGGAAGTAAACAGTGAAGGGAAAAGCAGAAGAAGACAGAGAGGAGGTAAACACTAAAGGGAACAGCAGAAGAAGAGAGACAGGAAGTAAACAATAAAGGGAACAGACAGGAAGTAAACACTGAAGGGAACATACAGGAAGTATACGCTAAAGGGAACAGCAGAAGAAGAGAGACAGGAAGTAAACAGTGAAGGGAAAAGCAGAAGAAGACAGAGAGGAGGTAAACACTAAAGGGAACAGCAGAAGAAGAGAGACAGGAAGTAAACAATAAAGGGAACATACAGGAAGTAAACACTGAAGGGAACATACAGGAAGTATACACTAAAGGGAACAGCAGAAGAAGAGAGACAGGAAGTAAACAGTGAAGGGAAAAGCAGAAGAAGACAGACAGGAAGTAACCACTATAGGGAACAGCAGAAGAAGACAGACAGGAAGTAAACAGTGAAGGGAAAAGCAGAAGAAGAGAGACAGGAAGTAAACAATAAAGGGAACAGACAGGAAGTAAACACTGAAGTGAACATACAGGAAGTATACACTAAAGGGAACAGCAGAAGAAGAGAGACAGGAAGTAAACAGTGAAGGGAAAAGCAGAAGAAGACAGACAGGAAGTAACCACTAAAGGGAACAGCAAAAGAAGACAGACAGGAAGTAAACAATAAAGGGAACAGACAGGAAGTAAACACTGAAGCGAACATACAGGAAGTATACACTAAAGGGAACAGCAGAAGAAGAGAGACAGGAAGTAAACAGTGAAGGGAAAAGCAGAAGAAGACAGAGAGGAGGTAAACACTAAAGGGAACAGCAGAAGAAGAGAGACAGGAAGTAAACAATAAAGGGAACAGACAGGAAGTAAACACTGAAGGGAACATACAGGAAGTATACACTAAAGGGAACAGCAGAAGAAGAGAGACAGGAAGTAAACAGTGAAGGGAAAAGCAGAAGAAGACAGACAGGAAGTAACCACTAAAGGGAACAGCAGAAGAAGACAGACAGGAAGTAAACACTTAAGGGAACAGCATAAGCAGACAGACAGGAAGTAAACACTAAAGGGAACAGCAGAAGAAGACAGAGAGGAGGTAACCACTAAAGGGAACAGCAGAAGAAGAGAGACAGGAAGTAAACAATAAAGGGAACAGACAGGAAGTAAACATTGAAGGGAACATACAGGAAGTAAACGCTAAAGGGAACAGCAGAAGAAGACAGCCAGGAAGCAAACACTAAAGGGAACAGCAGACGAAGACCGCCAGGAAGCAAACACTAAAGGGAACAGCAGAAGAAGACAGACAGGAAGTAAACATTAAAGGGAACAGCAGAAGAAGACAGACAGGAAGTAAACGCTAAAGGGAACAGCAGAAGAAGACAGACAGGAAGTAAACATTAAAGGGAACAACAGAAGAAAACAGACAGAAAGTAAACGCTAAAGGGAACAGCAGAAGAAGACAGACAGGAAGTAAACACTAAAGGGAACAGCAGAAGAAGACAGACAGGAAGTAAACACTGAAGGGAACATACAGGAAGTAAACGCTAAAGGGAACAGCAGAAGAAGACAGCCAGGAAGTAAACACTAAAGGGAACAGCAGAAGAAAACAGACAGAAAGTAAACGCTAAAGGGAACAGCAGAAGAAGACAGACAGGAAGTAAACACTAAGCGGTTTGTGTTCTGCAGTGAACTGGTAATTGGAAATGTATACGTGGCTAGGTGTTTAAAGCTAACGGTGCTAAAGAAAAGACCTCTTCACAGAGATGGGGTCAAAGGTCAGGATCAGAGAGAGGAGGACTGAACCCCACGCGATCCGTCTTTGTTCAGAAAAGGTCATTACAGTGTCTTTAATATTGACATCATCCTCTTCACTCAGGAGGAGCTGCAGAGCGGCCATTATCATTCATCACTATTATTGTGAGAAAATGAGCCGTTAAATGAGCCTCAGAGATAAATCATCTGTTTCTACGAGGTGTTCAAGGAAAAGGAAAGGTTAGAAGTGAAATAACCTTTTTCCACGAGGAGGCAGGGACCACCTGGGACTCTGAGGCGTCAGGTTGCTGCAGCAGAGGAACCTGGAAATGCTCATATTGAGCTGTGGTTTCATTTCAATGACAACACAATGTGGAATTAACAACAACACAAGTTGGTTGCTAACATGCTAGCATTGTAGCATCAACAATCGTCTTTTTAAGAGTTTGAATCGAGATGTGTTCACGATGAAAAGTAAGACGATCATATTAACTCCAATTCCTCACTTCCTCAAATATATCAAATACATACTTTAATGTGTTCTAAAAGCCTATTTAATTTGAATTAAAACATTGTAACAGGAATACAAAGATCACAAACGAGTGAACGCAGAACATCATCTGACCTCAGGTTCAATTTGATGAACTGTAAATGTTTTCGTACAGAATGAACAAACCTGAACTGCTCAACCTCACACACACACACACACACACACACACACACACACACACATACACACACACACACACACACACACACACACACACACACACACACACACACACACACACACACACACACACACACACACACACAGATGACCTTCTGTGATAGAGGGGACGTCTACTTCTGCATTTTTTTATCCGCCAGACGATATGTTGACTGATAAAGGAGTTAATGGCACGGTGGGCTTTTAAAACATAAAGATAAATACAAAGTAAAGCAGTCCTCCAGTCAGAGGGACAAAAGCTCATCTTGTGTGAAAAGACTGAAGTGTCGAATGTTCCCGGCCCGAAAATTAGGTTGAAAAACATGTTTTTCACGTTTTGATGAAAACAGAGCATGGGCTGCGTGTAAAAATAAATCCATGCAAAGAATAAAGAATGAGATTTGACTCAGGAGGAGGAGGAGAGAAAAGAAGAGAGGTAATTAGATAATAACACATCTGTCTGATAGCACAGCATGATGCTCCATATTACAAGTACAAAGGAAATAAAAGAACTGCAGAAATAAGACTATTTTTAAAGTGATTATTTTGCCGTATAATTATTTTAAATATATAAATATGTTTTTCACATTAATATCAAAATTAAAATAAATACAATTAAATATTGTGTCTGATTAAATAAATAGGTTTCCCGCTGGTAATAATAATAATTACATAAATAATGTGAATCATAATAATAATAATAAATAAAGCCAAATAATAAAATAATAAATAATAATAAACTGAAAGCAGGATCAATTTGAAAGTGTTATAGTGTTGGCTTGGGAACAATTGTGTGTGTGTGTGTGTGTGTGTGTGTGTGTGTGTGTGTGTGTGTGTGTGTGTGTGTGTGTGTGTGTGTGTGTGTGTGTGTGTGTGTGTGTGTGTGTGTGTGTGTGTGTGTGTGTGTGTGTGTGTGTGTGTGTGTGTGTGTGTGTGTGTGTGTGTGTGTGTGGTGCATTGTGTCGTCAGCAGAGGTGATAAAAGTGTGATGGCGATCATGAATACAAAATAAGTTTCTTTGATTGTGTCGCTGCTCTTTTGGAGGACAGTGCAGATAATGGCTGAAGCAACCTTCCCTGATTAATCTCCGCCGTAATAAAGTGTTGGAACGCCCCCCGCAGCAGATGCTCAATGAGCCGGCATCAGACCGGTTTTATCACCTGGAAATAATAAGTATCCGAGACGTTGGCATGACTCTGACGCGCAGGAGGGTGAGCAGAAATCACCGGGACGTTCTGCTGACAAACCTCCTGCCTCCCGACGTGCACAAATCAAGCGTGTAACATGCGTTTGATTAGGATCGCTCGCTGCGAGGAGCCTCAAGGTGAGACTCTACAAGGCTCATTTGCTGCACAGCAGTGTGAGGAAACTGCTGATCCACACATGCATGTAAAGGCTTTCTTACACCGTGCACTGGGAAGGCCTGGAATCAGTGAAGAGAGAGAGGGACGGCCAATTGGAAAGGAACAGAGAAGTGGATACTATCAGGCGTTATTCACCTGATGCCTCGCCGGCTCCACGCACTTCCACATTACTGTAGTGTTGATGCTCGCGGTTACTTTGCATAGCGTCACAAGCTTTATCAACTGTTACTCGCCATGGAAACTGTTTTTAAGCTTTAAAATGAATTGTTATTAAGTTATCAACAAGTTCAGGCAAGAGACTAACTATGTTAATGATTACCTTACAACTATATTAGAGAATCTACATTGATGTTTGGAGCTGCTGCTGTACGTCAACAAACGTTTCTATTTCTATAATTGTATATATGCTTGCTAACATAAGCTTTGAAGATGGTTAGCTAAGGTAACCATCCA
>NC_136910.1:1629547-1642047 GCF_949606895.1 Notothenia rossii | reverse complement strand
TGTGTGTGTGTGTGTGTGTGTGTGTGTGTGTGTGTGTGTGTGTGTGTGTGTGTGTGTGTGTGTGTGTGTGTGTGTGTGTGTGTGTGTGTGTGTGTGTGTGTGTGTGTGTGTGTGTGTGTGTGTGTGTGTGTCATGTATTGCATCCTGCCTCAGGCGTTTGAATGCAAACGGCACGCAGCCTCCTGCCCTCGTGGGGACTGTGAGTGATTGACATCTTGGTTTTTTACGTTAATCTCATTTTTAAAATATATTTTCTGACGTGTGTTCAGGTGCAATAGGACAAGTAAAGCTCAGGCACAGCTCAGAGGTCCTGCAGGTGAAATGCAGTAGATGTATCACTTAGTATGGATGTGTTTGTGTATTTACGGTAAACTCAAGTGGTTTAAAAAGTGAACACACAAAGGCTGGCAGAGGGTGCGGCCATAGCTCTGGGCGTGGCTACTGGGTATCCCTACGTAGCGATACCCAGGAAATAAAACAGAAATGTCCAACGAGGCGTTCTGGGGCAGACAGGTCTTATCTGTGTTAGAGTGTTACTCCCTACAGGGTGCACTTTGAGGGTTTGTGGTTCTAGAGACCGTTCACATGCAGAAGCTACAGAACACAAGGGGACGGGTCAGAACCAGAGAAGCAGGACATGAGACCTTTAATATGAACTGACTGAAACTTATCCATTTAACTAAAGCACTGATAGACTTAAACTGTATTTAACACATGTTTGTGCCCAAAAGATGCTATTGAGCACTCGATTGGATTATTTATTAATTTATAATGCATTGTAGCTCCAAAAAAAAAAGAATAGTATCCTTAAGCGGCCAGGAAAAAGGAATCAAAACGGTATTGAAAAGCAAAAAGAGGTCAGATTGTATAGAAGTCTACGAGAAAGTCCCTACTTCTCGATTGGTTCATTCTCTTTTTGAACATGTTGATGAGTTTATGGTCTTAATATCTAGTTTAAAGTCTGAATCATTTTCCTTTTGAATGCATCAACACGTTTTTTATTCAGAGAAGCACAAAAATAGAAATCAATTTAACCTCAAGGGCAACCAATCCAAAAAAGCTTGTCTTATAGAAATCAGAACACTATTAAAAGTTATATTTCCACAATAAAACGCATACAAACTAATTATATTCCTTATTGTTCAACATGCTTACTTTATATTATAGTTTACATCCACTTAAGTGTCTCTACTTTCCAAAAAGCACTCACACTGTCCTCATAGTTCAATAACGTCCCCACATTTAATGTATAAAATGGTCCTTATAGCACAGTTCACACACTGTCCATGAGCACACACACAACCTCACAGCGTCATATATGTCAAAGCATGAAGGCTGTGATGTGAGCAGTGTGTGGACATGTTTCCCATCAGGCCTTGGGAATAAGTGGCTTTGCAGCACAGCACACACACACACACACACACACACACACACACACACACACACACACACACACACACACACACACACACACACACACACACACACACACACACACACACACACACACACACACACACACACACACACACACACACACACACACACACTGAACCCATCAGTGCTCTTTGGAGGCCACCAAATGGAGATGTTCGGTGT
The DNA here is from genome assembly GCF_949606895.1 of Notothenia rossii. Lineage (NCBI taxonomy): Eukaryota > Metazoa > Chordata > Actinopteri > Perciformes > Nototheniidae > Notothenia > Notothenia rossii. The sequence goes on along the minus strand of NC_136910.1, from coordinate 1,640,448 downwards.
TTGCTCTGGAGAGTTTCTGTACATTTCTGAACATGTTTTCCAGCTCCTCTCGATCCCTTATAGAGTCCGGAGCTTCTTCCCTAATGCACATTTCTCCCCTCTAATGGAGCCGCTGGTCTTCATGCGTCAGCCTCTCATTGGTGGAAAGTAACTCAATGCATCTACCCTGCAGTGCTGTGGAGATATGTTCTCAAAAAGCAATATGTGTCTCTGTCAGTTGCTTGTTGCCCTCGTCCAGTTTTACAGCCATGCTTTGAGCAACATGTCTCTCCTTATAATCCTCTAGCTAGATGACAGAAGCTCTGAGGTGATACAAAGTGCACACAGTCTCATCTACACTAAGGTTTATTAGCCTTTTGTGTATTTGCTTTACAGATGTCTCAGTAGTTTCCTTTAACCGCTGCTCTCTGTACTTTTTACCAAACAAGCAGGAAGAAATAGTGACTGTTTGGGTCTATTTTCAGCGGCGGATGAATCTCTATTTGGTCCTTCACTGACTATGTGTGGCAGCAGTGAGGTGTGTGATTGAGTACAAATAAACCAAGAAATGTGTTTCTTTAAGAAAGAAAAGTAGGTACATCAGGATTTCATACACACAACACTTTATAGGAAGTTAGATGGCATACAACTCTACGAAACATTTTGGTTTATAGTCTGCTGATCACAAATCATTTGAGTCTTTAAACAGTCGGCCGGCTTTACTTTGTATTTGACATATTTTATCAAACGATCAGAAAGAAATCTTGTTTTTTTTGGGACTATTTTCAGCGGCGGATTAGCCCATATGTTGTTTTACTGACTATCTGTAACAGCAGTAGGTGTGCGTGGGAGTGACTCAAAATAAACCATAATGACCAAAGACGCTATTAAGCACTCGATTGGATTATAAATGAATTTATAAGAAATAAATGCATTATAGCTAAAAAATTGAAATAAGAATAGTATCCTTAAACGGCCAGGAAACACAGACACAAATCCGATTGTATAGAAGTCTACGAGAAAGTCCCTTAAATATCTAGTTTAAAGTCTGACTCCTTTTTAAAGCATCAACACTGTTTCATCCTTTCAGTCTGTAAACAGTCGGCTGGCTTTTTAATGTATCGACGTATTTCAACAGAAGGAAATGTTTTGTTTTTTGGGACTATTTTCAGTGACAGATTAGCCCACATATGTTGTTTTACTGAGTATCTGCTGCAGCAGTAAGTGTGTGTGGGATTGACTCAAAACAAACCAAAACATGGTGTGTCTTTAGGAAAGAAGAAGTAGATCAATCCGTCTTTCAAACACACACAACACGTTTTGGGAAGTCAGTCAAAGTGTGTTATTATGTATGGACGTATTTTACCAAACAAACAGAAGGACACGTTGCTTTTTTTGGGACTATTTGAATGACTATGTGTTGCAGCTGTAAGTGTGTGTGGGAGTGACTCATAAACCTGAATGTGTGTGTGGGATTGAGTGAAACAAAACATGGTGTTTCTTTTGGAAAGAAGAAGTCAGATGGCATAAAGTCTATGAAATGTTTTTGGTTCGTAGTCTGCTTATCACATCTCATTATCTCTAAATAGTCGGCTAGTTTTATTATGTATTGACAAAAGAATCAAATACTAATAACTAATGTCCTTTCTTTAAGAAGCTTCTCTCTGTATATTCAAACAAACAGATGGAAATAATTCTTTTCTGGGACTATTTTCAGTCCACATTTGTTGTTTGACTGACTATCTGTTGCAGCACTAAGTGTGTGTGGGATTGACTCAGACCCAACCATAATGTGTGTGTGTCTTTTGCCCAGAAGTCCGCCTGTCTTCCCCCGTTTGGTCCCATCTGCATGTTATAATTGAGGTGGCGAGCCTCCTCTGTCACTTCCAGTCTGTGTGTGTTTTCTCGTGGTCATTATGCAGCACCTCACTCTCTATGCAAACGAGATGAGACTCCTGCAGACGATCAATAACTCCAACGATCCCCGCCATGTCTGTCTGAGATGTTTGAGATGTTTGGTAATGACCCTCGCTATGAATAAACCCGGCTGATGAATGCAGAAGTGGCTTCAGGGGGGTTGGGATTGGCCTCAGAGGAGTTTGGGATTCAAGCGGGGAATTGATTTCAGTCCCACTGGTTCATTTTCAATTCAGCAACAAGTTAGTTTACTTTGAGAGAAAAACTAATCCAAAACAAAACATACAATAGAGTGCAGAAAGAAGTCAGATTGTATAGAAGTCTACGAGGAAATGACCCTAAATGTTGATTATTTGGTCATTAATTTGCATTTTAAGGCAGCATTAAGTTAGTTTACTTTCAAAGATAAACACAAATAAAACAAAACATATAATAAAGTGCGGATTGTATAGAAGTCTACGAGGAAATGACCCTAAATGTTGAGTATTTGGTCATTATGTTCAGTCCCACTGTTCATTTTAATGCAGCAACAAGTTAGTTGACGTTCTTTCTTCTAGTTTACTTGTGCTTGGATATGTTTTGACTTCTGCATACTCTTTCAAGCTAAGTTTTTAACTGCCTTTTGTTGACAATATTTGGGCTATTATTCATATAAATGTTAAAAAAAATAACTTGTGAGACCAGGAAAAACAAATCCAAAAGAAACGTAGAATAACGTGCAGAAAGAAGTCAGATTGTATAGAAGTCTACGAGGAGATGACCCTAAATGTGAATTGATTATTTGGTCATTAATTTGCATTTCAAGGCAGCAACAAGTTACTCTACTTTGAGAGGAAAAAAAAAGAATATCGAAGTTCAAAAAGAAGTCGGATTGTATAGAAATCTACCCTGAATGTTAATCAGCTGGTAATTACTTGGAGTCCCACTGGTTCATTTTAATGCAGCAACAAGTGAGTTTACTTTCAAAGATAAACACATCCAAAACAAAAAGTATATCAAAGTGCAGAAATAAGTCCGATTGTATAGAAGTCTACGAGGAAATGACCCTAAATTGGAAATCATGTTGAGTTGCATTTGTCCATTTGAATGCAGGAACCAGTTGGTCTAGTTTAATTTATTGTGTGTTGTTGGTTATTTGGTTGCTTACAGGTTGGTGTAAAGTTCTGCACAATCTTACATGCAACGTTTTCCATTAACGTTTTGCAACAGTTCTATGTAATAGTTTGCTTTCAATGAGGAGTAGAAGATGATATAAATAGAAAAAAAAAATCAAATTAATATAGCCGGCATTTTATTAAACATTCATACAACACTTTTACAAACCCTCATCCAGCCCAGTGAAACCCAATCTGCTCTCATGGACAAAACAATAATAATCGAACCCGGGTAGTCTGCAGCTTCCCTCTAGCAATCCAATGACTATCAACCTCTATAATCCTTTCTCTGGTGAGGAAGAGACACAAACTGCAGCTCCAAAAACTTTCGTCGGTTCTGCTAGCTCCTGGTTCCCCGCAGCATCAAAGAAACACATCACCAAACAATTCCAACACACTCTCACACACACAGGGCCGACACTCAGCTGCCACTCATTGAGCCTCATTAACACACCTGGCCTGCTCTTCCTCTCCTCCCTCATACGCAGACTCTGCTGCCCCAGCACTGCCCAAGTGGGAGCTGCTGGTTATTACAGGGTGAACAACTCACTGCATTATTTGAGTGGGTTACAGTTTGTTGAAATAATAATCTATAAGAGATAGTTGCAGGGCTGTGGGAAGTAGGGGTGCTGAGGGTGCTGCAGCACCCCCTGGTGGAGGACAGGGGATATGCACTTCCACAAGATTAAATGCAAATATAATACCAACAAATAAATGGAATTTTCAGCCTTGATGTAACAACATTCATAATTAAGTAAAGATAACACCCTTTTCACCCCGGTTACCTTTTCCATTTGCCCTGTACGATGGGCGCTGTAAGTGATGAAAGTGGGGGATGTTGGCTTATCAGGCGCCCGCAGCTCACAGCCAGCGTGAAAGAGAGAGAGGAATATAGATAGATAGACAGAGAGAGGGGGTGCACCGGTACCGGCGGGGATTGTTGTTAGCTTCTGCGGCGCTAACGGATATAAGAAGCTGTTTCTACAATAATGTGGAGGGAGGGCTCTCTCCTGTCAGACTGAGAGGCTCAGTGAGGTAAAGGACTCTGAGGGCTTAGATAGTTCACTTTAGTCTAAATTATCTCAGTGGGTCTCAAACGTATAGATCACAATTGATGTAAACAAATATTTCCAAGGCACACCTTTATAATTATTAGGATAAATAAAAACAGTATTGCGTGTTGTATACTATATATACAGTAACAAAACATATTGTTTAAAACTGGAGAAATTTAAAAATATGCATAACTAAGTGTTAAGTGGTAAAAGAAGATATAAATGAACGACACAAATAAAATAAGTTAGCCTACATGTATTTGTTATTGGCTATGGTAGGTTATCGGTTATGTTCACATACTTATTTGATGAATAAAATGCAAACCGATCTTTTCATATGGGTGTTTTAGAGTTGTATCCCCTAGATCAGTCTCTAGTAATTGGGCGCTCAAAGTGCACCAGATTGAAGCATTTTACTTTAAAATGTTAAAACAAATCTTCCCGGGGGGAGGGCACCCCCGGACCCCCCTAGAGGATGTGAAGTCCACCCCCCAATTAAAACATGTTCATGCAATACTGAATACATTTGAAGCCTTTTTATATAAGCTGTCCACCATATCAATACGTTTCTCTGTTTGTAGTGTATTGGTCTTTTGTAGAGGTTTTTCATTGCCAGCTAAAATCTTGCCGGGCAGCAAATTGGTCAAAACCAGCCCTGGTGTCATCCCCACAGCACCCCCCATTTGAAACATGTTCCCACAGCTATGGATAGTTGTGTGCAATTCCCAACCTTGTATAGGCCGTTTCATACACTCTACTATAGCTCAGAAAGCGCACACAACATAGTATCCATAAAAAGCGAGGGTAAACAAATCCCAAACAAAAGTAGATTAAAGTGCGAAACAATTGTGTAGAGGTCTACGAGGAAATCCCCCCCGTGTTGATTAGTTAGCGATTGTTTTGAGTCCAACGTGTTCATTGTAATGCAGGAACCAGTTTGTTTATTATCTTTCCATGCGTGTTTCTGGTTTACTAGTTGCTTTTCACGGATCATTAACGTGTTTGTGTTGAGTTATTTTATGTTGTATAGAAGTCTATGAGGAAATGACACCACTTCTCACTTGGGTAATTAACTAATTGAACATTTCCCTGATGAGTTAGCGGTCTCAATCTCTCGTGGTTTGTCGTGTTTTGAGTCCAGATGGTCCTTTTTTTGCAGAAAGAAGTAACTTGATCTATGTTTCTGTGTGTTTTGGTTTACTTGGGTTGTCTTCACAAAGCGTGTGATGCGAGGCTGTTCTGCAGAGTCATTCAAGCAGAGGTGGAGAGCTTTTTTTGGTGACGTTTGCTGAAATGATGACAAATGACCTATATAGAGAAAGATTACCTCAATTCCCATCCTCTATTTAGGCCAGGTGCCGGAGAGCACATGATAAATGAAAACAGTCTTCACACACTGCTGCAGGGATTACTCCATTTAGCACAAAGGCAGTGACGATGGTTGGTGATCAGCTCAGTTCTTCCACAGCAAACTAAGAAAACCCTTTCTAACAAAACACTTGGTAAAGTCGTTTTATTACAAGGCTTTATACGACACGGAAAAAGTATAAAAACGGGCAAAAAGAGGTCCTTTTGTATAGAAGGCTATGAGAAAATCATACTTCTAACTTGATTTATTACCTCAGTCCACGTGTTCCTGATGAGTTTATGGTCTGTAAGTCTTCTTCAATACAGCATGAAGGTAATCCAGATAAGAAGTACTTTCTTGATTCCAGTTTGTGAAATGTTTGAGTTGCAGCAGCATAAAAAGACAAGGCATTGAACACTACAAATTAAAAGACTAGAAATAAACAAGAAAGTAGAAAATATACACGTTGAATTTACACATTAACAATAACAAGATATGAAGCAAGGTATTATATTTACAAAAGTATGTGACGGATGGAATATTAAATATGAAACTGAATATATAAAGGTAAGATGTACCGTGTGATTTTACTCCAAGAGAAACTATGGAGCAGTAATTAAGTAAATATGGTTTCATTCAGATTCAAACAGACATAATATCTGAGTGAATCTCATCCTGTGACCTCCACTGAGAACCTCATGTCCCCTTTGTTTTCTGGAGGTAGCCATCTTTGTTTTTGTGCATCACCATCTTGATATGGAGCTGTCTCCATCTTTGTGTCTAAAGTGTGTCTCCGCCCTAGTTTAAGGACGTCTTAGTTGTGGGCCATCTTTGTTTTGGTTGTTGCCCTCTTTGTATTTAGCCGTCAGCATCCAACTAGCAGACCATTGTGATCGTTTTTCTTTTTGTCATCATTCATGTTTTTTACTTGTTTGTTTTGGCGTTGTGATCTTGATTGTTGGACTTCACCATCCTTGTTTCTGGACGTCACTATCCTTGTTTTAGGATGTCCCTATCTAGGTTTTTGGAGGTTGCAAATCCTTGTTTATGGACATAGACGGGTTGGTTTCATACGTTTCGTGTATTTCGTCCTGAGAAGCTCATGTTTCTAGTTTGGTTTGATTTTATATTTGGTTGTTTACTTCAATAAACGTTTGGCTGAAGAGTTTATGGTCTTTAAGTCTTCTTCAATACAGCATGATGTTAATTAAATATATATTAAATATGGTTTCATTCAGATTAAAATAGATTTAATATCTAGTGAGTGTCGTCCGTTTACCTCCACTGAGATGCTTACCTTTCCAGTTTGGTTGTTTAGTAGTTTACAGTATCAGCAGGATTACAGGAAACCTCCTGTCCCGATCGTCTTGAAACTTAGTAGAAAGGTGAAGCATAGACTAAGGAAGACTCCATTAGAAGTGGGTCTGAAATAATCAACCTGTAACAAACATTATTTTCCTTTGCGAGAGAGGTAACTTGGCGATCGCTACGCCCTTACGTTCCCTTCTAGTTCGGTTTCCAGCTTCTGTCACAATAATGTAGACAAACCCAGTCGTTAATCACCTTCTCTAACAGCTTTCCACAGTCAAAGGAGAAATGTCCTTCCCTGTAATTAACCATGGACATTCTGCCAGTGTGTGTTCATCCATCACTCGGAGCATCACAATTAACCACAGGTCGGAGGTGAAGTGGGAGAAAACGGGTGAAGGGCGGAAAAGACGAGTTTTCTTCGTCTGGTTTTCCTACAGTCCTGTTTCTGTCTATTGTACGTCACTATGTCCCCAATAGAAAAGGTACAAATCTGATTTAGTTTAAGAAGAGATAAACTTTTAATTATCCCAACAGGTGTCAAAGTATCAACAGCAGTAACAAGAACACAAACGTCAGTTACAGCATAAATACAAATAACAACAGGAGTGATTTGGTAAAACACTGAATATCAGCCTTTGTTTATTTCTGGAGAGCTTTTGAGCAGAGAGGCAATTTTGAGACAATCTGTTTAAAGCAATGCATGCTGGGACACCGCAACAACAAATTGAAGATGCATGAGTCAGAGTCCCTTTGTATAATTAGACTGAAGCTTAATTGGGAAAATATAATCGTTTGTAGTTGACATGATAACGATCTGGTGGAAAGACCTCATTTTACGGATATCTAGAAAATCCAAAAGGCTCCTTCACCATCGCTCTCAGTCCATCTCACACACACACACACACACACACACACACACACACACACACACACACACACACACACACACACTCACACACACACACACACACACACACAGACAGACAGACAGACAGACAGACAGACAGACAGACAGACAGACAGACAGACAGACAGACAGACAGACAGACAGACAGACAGACACACACACACACATATACACGCACACACACACACGCACACACACACACACGCACGCACACACACACACACACACACGCACGCACGCACGCACGCACGCACGCACGCACGCACACACACACACACACACACACACACACACACACACGCACACACACTTCCTCAGATGTAATGAACTCCCCTCTCCAGTCCTTATTACCATGCAGCCAGACACTCTTCACCTGCTCTTTCAAATGGACACTTCAGCACCTCTTCAATCTCTATCTCCATTCTCTGACGCCTCGCTGCCAGGCGCTGTAATGGAGAAGGGACGAGTGGTTCGGCGGAAAATAAAGAAGTAAAAGGAGGAGATGGAGAGATCTGAGCCCCTCTTGTCAGGAAGTGAGAGCGATGAGACGCGAGAGATGGGAAAGCAAACGGACCATCGAAGAAATAACAAGAAAAGCACGTTGAGAGAAGCTGTAATTATCCTCTATGCACGGGGAATGCATTGCACACATTTCCTTTTTTCAGCCCTGATGCATTTTAGAGAGAGACCGGCAACATCTCAGTCCCCGTTCATAAAATCCATTTCGGGAAGAGAGTCAGAGCACGAGAGGGAAAGGCAATTTTCTCAGTGACTTATCACATGAATCAATGTCAGCGGGGTATGAAGTAACACAAGCTTGACTGACGCCCGCAGTAAACAGGTGGTTCCAGAACAATCAATACTGCAGGAAAACAGACCGTGGACCGAGACTAAGAGCTGGACTTAGTCAGCGTGGAGTCTCTGATCGCTCTGCTGACGGCACATCTCTGACTTCCTCATCTCTATCTTGCTTTTTTATACATGAGTCACCATCTTTGTTTCTAGCCGTCATCATCCGTGTGTTCTTGGCTTTGGCCATTTAGTTTGGACGAAGCAGTCTTTGGATTTGATCATCGCCATGTTGGTTTTATGCGTCACCATCTTGATATTTGGCGGTCTCTATCTTGGTTTTTGTACAATATGTCACCATCTTCGTTTCCAGCCGTCATCATCCGTGTGTTGTTGCCGTTGACCGGCTTGGTTTTGGCTATCGCCCTTTTAGTCTTGAACTAACTTTGGACGTGGCAATGTTTATATTCAGCCGTCCACATATTTGTATTCGGCCATCACCATCTCGTCTCTTTCTTGGTTTTTAAACAGTGTGTCTCCATCCTAGTTTAAGGATGTCTTAGTTTTGGGCCATAGCCATCTTTGTTCTGGTTTTGTAAGTTGCCCTCTTTGTATTTAGCCGTCAACATCTTGCTATTAGACAATTTTTCGTCATCATTCATGTTTTTTTGGTGTTGCCTTCTTGTTTTTTGGACTTTACAACATCCTTGTTCTCGATGTCTCTATCTAGGTTTTGGTTTGTCTTTATCTACGTTTTTGGAGGTTACAATCCTTGTTTATGGGTTAGTATTATAGGTCTGTGAGAAGTAGGGACATGTTTCATAGACCTCGATACAATCAGATTTATTTTTGCAACCAGTTTCCACTTTGAAACATGATACAGAATTTGCAGAAAACAATCAGTTCGAGTTTCCCTCTAAAGAACGATATAATCAGTTTTGTTCCCGTATCACAACCATGAGTGTGACATTTATCTCCTGGAACAAAAGCCTTCTGTTTTTAGGAAGCAAACTTTCCCGACAGGAGATATATTATAAAAAGACGAGATGATTACAGCCCTGAAATAAAGACGACGTGTGTGAAGACAATTAGAGGGTGAGGAGGAAGGAGTGTGTGGAGGCGGAAGTGTTTACAGAGTGTGTGTGTGTGTGTGTGTGTGTGTGTGTGTGTGTGTGTGTGTGTGTGTGTGTGTGTGTGTGTGTGTGTGTGTGTGTGTGTGTGTGTGTGTGTGTGTGTGTGTGTGTGTGTGTGTGTGTGTGTTGTGTGTGTGTGTGTGTGTGTGTGTGTGTGATGTGTGTGTGTGTGTGTGTGTGTGTGTGTGAGTGTGAGAGTCATTACATGCCTGTGTGCACATGTAGTTTATCTGCCTGTCAGCCCAAACATAGCGCCATGTTTTGGTGTGATTACGTCGCCTCCTCTCCTGTTAAAGGTCACTGTCATAAAGAACCATACGGCGGCCATGTTGCTCGTATTTAAGCCCTGAAATGTCAAAACGTTGGGACATTCGGGAAAGTTTTCAGAGGGAAAAGTTTGATCTGAGAGCTTTTAAAGATCAGCTTCAGTTAACGGCTTTTCTTTAAAAAAAGAATGATGGTAAGTTGCTAAGTAAAGGGTCGGCTAATTTTAACGTTTAAAAAGTGATTAGAATTGTGATTAAAAGCGTCATGACTCATAGGATCGCCGTGAGCACATTGTTAGAGGAAAGTGGATTTATAATCAGAGTGGAAACCGTGTGGGAGGAATATCTGATTGAATCATGTTCGAAAGGTGTTTAAAATACATACTAAATAAAGTAGTTTTTCCTCGTGAGACGTGAGTCTATTCTGAAGTCATTAAGTAGATATCAGCAAAATATAGTGTGTGCAGTCAAAGCACTGGAGCTTGATTGTTCTTGGATTTCTGACTGTTTCACTCCCTGAATCACACACACACACACACACACACACACACACACACACACACACACACACACACACACACACACACACACACACACACACACACACACACACACACACACACACACACACACACACACACACACACACACACACACACACACACACACACACACACACACACTCACTCTTGTCTGCAGAGGATCCATACATCTGATCCGTAACCAGTTTTCTGCTCGTCTCAGTTTCTCGACACGTTTCCAGCCGACAGAAACCCGAGGAGCGTTGCCATGCCGACGAACCAGCGGCTAACAGGGTCTCCCGGGGAATTCTGCAGGGGCCGTATGCGCAAACAAAACACAATGAATTATCCTGAATTGGCTGCAGAACTTAAAAACCCTGCGTCGGAAAGAGGCATCTTATTTGAGCTTATTGTCAAGGTTAAACACTTACAAAACACAAAGGAACATTTATAGAATGGCTAAGATCCCGGAAACAGTTTTTACTTTAAAGAATGTATTAAATAATAGGAAACAAATGTTT
>NC_136910.1:1604405-1626905 GCF_949606895.1 Notothenia rossii | reverse complement strand
CAAACATGTGTTGTTATTGGTGTTAGTTCTTTAAATGTGTGTTTGTTTGTGTGTTTGTGTTTGCTCCATCGTGCATGCCTTTATCCAGATATCGGTCAGGGAGATATTTGTTATTCTATTGATCGGTTTATCGTGCCCTGCAGCCTCCCAGCATGCAGTGGGTGCAGGTGTTGTTTAATTTAGCACATAAGAGAGGATTCAACATTGATCCAAGAAACAGTTGAATAGCAGCAATAATTACACAGAGATCAATGAGGTGTTCACTCTCAGTAGCACTTTGATTTGATATGTGTGTGTTCACTCTCAGTAACACTTTGATTTGATATGTGTGTGTTCACTCTCAGTAGCACTTTGATTTGATATGTGTGTGTTCACTCTCAGTAGCACTTTGATTTGATATGTGTGTGTTCACTCTCAGTAGCACTTTGATTTGATATGTGTGTGTTCACTCTCAGTAGCACTTTGATTTGATATGTGTGTGTTCACTCTCAGTAGCACTTTGATTTGATATGTATGTGTTCACTCTCAGTAGCACTTTGATTTGATATGTGTGTGTTCACTCTCAGTAGCACTTTGATTTGATATGTGTGTGTTCACTCTCTCACTTTGATTTGATATGTGTGTGTTCACTCTCTCACTTTGATTTGATATGTGTGTGTTCACTCTCTCAGTAGCACTTTGATTTGATGTATGTGTGTTCACTCTCTCCACGCTGCTGTCACGCTGATCAGAGAGGCATTTACTCTCAGACACACTGAAGCAGGAAGAGGGTGAAGGGAAGCTCACTTCTATATTTGGTGTAATAATATATATTGATTGCCAAGAATCCTTGGTGTCCTGGTTGCACAGAATTTGCAGAAATCTGGTTTAAAAGACAAAATGTAAATGTTATTTTCATTAAAGGTGGGGTGGGTAAGTTTGAGAAACCGGCTCGAGATACACTTGTTGTTATATTCCATGGAATGCTCTTAACATCCAGATAGCAATGAATATCTGAAGTGCTTTGACAAAAGATCCATTAAATAATCTCATCAGGTGAAGCCGTAGCGCTGTAAAAAGCACGACCAATCATCTGAGCCGGCTAAAATAACTGGATGGTCTACCTGCCTGTCAGCCTTCCATCTGTGCACAAACTTATCTCGTGCCCTCATTGGTCATGTGCGCGTTCGTGTGTGTTGGAGGAGGGGCTCTGTGAGGAAGTGGCAGATTTTCCCGGTTGTGTATTTTCAAATTCTAGCGCACTCCAGCCGGTTTCTCCAAAATGACCTACCCCACCTTTAAGTTAAGTTAGACTTTTTGTGGTTAGCGATATTAGTTTCAATCTCTCACAGTTTATATCAATGGTTCCACTAAGATTTGACCATCAAAACCGTAAATAAAGTAGTTTTCCTCAAATACACAAGTCTACAGTCTCATGAAGTATTAAGGATTTATAGCGGCAAAAATATTTACTCTCAGAAAAATTGATGCAGGAAAACTCTCTCTATTTCCATCAGGAGAGACTTGCTTTTATGAATATGAATACACAGATGAATGTAATGGTGTTTGAAATTCAAACTAGTTGTTTTTGTGGAAACTGGATTGTTTAAAAATCTTTAAAATGTAGTAATTTTATCGCTTTTTGGGACGTATGTTGGTTTTAACCCAAGCTCCTTTCTGACATTGATGTGATATGAATATCATTTTCAATCGTGTTGTGACATAAAGCCATTTAGAAATGCAAGAAACTTCAGATCCTTAGAGACTTTTCGATTGGGAAACGTTTGACGGTGAGCTGTGATTGGTTTGTGGGAACAGAAGGTGATCGCTGATTGGAGGGGTGAGCGTAGTAAGAAGGTAACATGTGATTTAAAGATGGTCTTCCTGACAAGACTCAGAAGTTTACTGCAAGAAAACCATATCTGATAAAACACTGCGCCACGAGCTCAATAAAGCAACTTCATCTGGAAGCTCTGGTATTTGTCTTTGTGATGTAGCATCCCTAACGTCACACACTGCACCTGCATGTCCTAAATATAGATGTGCATTTGTTACGATGACTTTGATCAAAACGTTGCGAGAGGTTAGCATGCTGATGGAGCAACAAGACACTCAGCTTTCTGGTCATTAGGAAACTGCAGATATCTGTGGATTAAAGACTCCATGAGGGAAACCAGTCAGACATGTTCTCCATCTTATGATCCTGTTTTCTCATAATCATTGAGACAGTTTGTGTCCTGGAGACGTGATGTTACGGTGTGTGAATGAAGCAGGACCCACATGCAGATGTAAACTGAAAAACTCCTTTATTTCAAGGCTTAACTGAACAAAGACTGAGCAGAACACTCACCGCAGAACAAGTCATAACACGAGACGAACCGACCAAGACAGACAGAAAACCCAGAACTTAAATACACAAAAGACTAATCACACAACGAGACACAGGTGAGGAGGGAGGAGGAAACACAGGGACACCAGGTGAGGAGGGAGGAGGAAACACAGGGACACCAGGTGAGGAGGGAGGAGGAAACACAGGGACACCAGGTGAGGAGGGAGGAGGAAACACAGGGACACCAGGTGAGGAGGGAGGAGGAAACACAGGGACACCAGGTGAGGAGGGAGGAGGAAACACAGGGACACCAGGTGAGGAGGGAGGAGGAAACACAGGGACACCAGGTGAGGAGGGAGGAGGAAACACAGGGACACCAGGTGAGGAGGGAGGAGGAAACACAGGGACACCAGGTGAGGAGGGAGGAGGAAACACAGGGACACCAGGTGAGGAGGGAGGAGGAAACACAGGGACACCAGGTGAGGAGGGAGGAGGAAACACAGGGACACCAGGTGAGGAGGGAGGAGGAAACACAGGGACACCAGGTGAGGAGGGAGGAGGAAACACAGGGACACCAGGTGAGGAGGGAGGAGGAAACACAGGGACACCAGGTGAGGAGGGAGGAGGAAACACAGGGACACCAGGTGAACACACTCAGATAACTAGACACAGCAGATCTCTGGACTTCTCTCAAGTGAAAACACTTTGACTTCTTTAACTTATTTTTGGAGCAGCTCTTTTTCCGGTGAAGTCGCATGATGTCGCTTTAAGAAGCTGTTTTAAAAAGCTTTGATCCGTCCTCAGATGTCCTCCCGTCTTCTGTCCTCTCGTCTTCTGTCTTCTCGTCTTCTGTCCTCTCGTCTTCTGTCCTCTCGTCTTCTTGTCTTCTGTCCTCTCATCTTCTGCCCTCTCGTCTTCTGTCCTCTCGTCTTCTGTCCTCTCGTCTTCTGTCCTCTCATCTTCTGTCCTCTCGTCTTCTTGTCTTCTGTCTTCTCGTCTTCTGCCCTCTCGTCTTCTGTCCTCGTCTTCTGTCTTCTCGTCCTCTCGTCTTATGTCCTCTCGTCTTCTGTCTTCTCGTCTTCTGTCCTCTCGTCTTCTGTCCTCCCGTCTTCTGTCCTCTCGTCTTCTGTCCTCTCATCTTCTTGTCTTCTGTCCTCTCGTCTTCTGTCTTCTCGTCTTCTGTCATCTCGTCTTCTGTCCTCTCGTCCTCTCGTCTTCTGTCCTCTCGTCTTCTGTCCTCTCGTCTTCTGTCCTCTCGTCTTCTGTCCTCTCGTATTCTGTCTTCTCGTATTCTGTCCTCTCGTCTTTTGTCTTCTCGTCTTCTGTCCTCTCGTCTTCCGTCTTCTCGTCTTCTGTCCTCTCGTCTTCTGTCTTCTGTCTTCTCGTCTTCTGCCCTCTCGTCTTCTGTCCTCTCGTCTTCTGTCTTCTCGTCCTCTCGTCTTCTGTCTTATGTCCTCTCGTCTTCTGTCCTCTCGTCTTCTGTCCTCTCATCTTCTTGTCTTCTGTCCTCTCATCTTCTGTCTTCTCGTCTTCTGTCCTCTCGTCTTCTGTCCTATCGTCCTCTCGTCTTCTGTCCTCTCGTCTTCTTTCCTCTCGTCTTCTGTCCTCTCGTCTTCTGTCTTCTGTCCTCTCGTCTTCTGTCCTCCCGTCTTCTGTCCTCTCGTCTTCTGTCCTCTCGTCTTCTGTCTTCTCGTCTTCTGTCCTCTCGTCTTCTGTCTTCTCGTCTTCTGTCCTCTCGTCTTCTGTCTTCTGTCTTGTCATCTTCTGTCCTCTCGTCTTCTGTCCTCTTGTCCTCTGTCTTCTGTCCTCTCGTCGTATGTCCTCCCGTCTTCTGTCTTCTTGTCTTCTGTCCTCTCGTCTTCAGTCCTCTAATCTTCTGTCCTCTCGTCTTCTGTCCTCTCGTCTTCTGTCTTCTGTCCTCTCATCTTCTGTCCTCCCGTCTTCTGTCCTCTCGTCTTCTGTCCTCTCGTCTTCTGTCCTCTCGTCTTCTGTCTTCTCGTCTTCTGTCTTCTCATCTTCTGTCCTCCCGTCTTCTGTCCTCTCGTCTTCTGTCCTCTAGTGAATACCAGCTCTCTATCTCCACTCAGTCCTTTCTTCTCAGCTGAGTTCAGATGTTGCAGATGTTGCAGACACCTCTCTCTTCAGATCCGTCCTCCAGCTCTTCCCGAGGCGTTTCGGGGGGAATGTATTCCCGTCAACGTGTCCTCAGATCGCCTCGGGGTCCTCTCAGAGTGAGATGATCTGGATATCTCCACAGGGAGGAACCAGGAGACAGCCACTTCAGAAACACTTCCTTATGACAGGAAGAAGCTGCTATTCTTTACAGCTTCCAGAAGATGCACTTCAGTTCTCCTCACTGTGATTTGATTAGATTTATTTCAAAGTGTGAACAATAATACAAAAATATAACATGAGAATTATTCTAACATTAAGCAGAGTCAAATTAATAAACACAAAGCGATATACAAACAAATGATCTACCTCACACCTTCAAAGGGATGTGTTTCACACTGAATCACCTTTCTCACAAAAACTACAATATTAACATTTATATTATTTTTTTCCTTTTTTTAATAAAGAAATACATTTGTTATTGAAA
Source organism: Notothenia rossii (assembly GCF_949606895.1). NCBI lineage: Eukaryota > Metazoa > Chordata > Actinopteri > Perciformes > Nototheniidae > Notothenia > Notothenia rossii. Next base: position 1,621,998 of record NC_136910.1, on the reverse strand, counting down.
AACAAACAAACAAAACATAAAACCATAAATAAATAAACAAACAAATACATAACAGAGGTAAATGATGAACTCCTACTTCTGGTGTTTCCACGCATTGTTTTTTTATTCTCGTGGCGTTTCCTCTTCAAAGTTCACAGAGAACCAGAAGCTCACCTGCACTTTCTCTCATTTGAAGTGTTCTGTTCAAAAGGTGCTTTTTTCTGAAATGAGGTTTCAAGCCAAGAATACTAAGAAGTGTGCGTCTGCCTTTCAGCCCGACGAGAGCTGGCTCTGGGAGGCATATGTCTTTATTTGGAAAGTCAGGAAGTCAAATGGACCATAATCTATCTAACCCTGACTCTATGACCGCCATTAGCTTTTAACTCACGGCCACACGGCAGCGTGCGTGCTTCAACGGAGACGCTTCCCGTTCGCTTTGAATGGCGTGACGGAAGCGCCAGCCAATCAAATCATATACCAGTACAAGCTCTAGCCAATCAGACCGCGTGCTTGTGTCTCCTGGGCGGGAGATTCATGTGATTGGTTGTTGGTCGAACGCCAGACATGCCCACCGTCAAGCTTCAACGCACGCACCGTAAAGATTACAACTTAAAAAAGACGTGTTGGGCTTCAGAGAAATGGGAAATAAAAACACCTGCAAAGAAATAATGTTTCTATGCAACAAATTAATTTCTAATGTCGTTGCAAATTTAGGAAAAATATAAAAAAATGTATAATTAATTATTTAATACATCAACAAAATTGCCAAAGATTGACAGATTACATTGAAATGATATGACATGTCCTTAGACGTTGTTAATATAATGTGTATAATAATATATACAAAGAGCTGCATATGGAGTACTTGATGAGACCTCATTTCTACTAGAGTAACATTTTTAATTCAGGACTTATATTGTCTTATTTAAACGTCATTGTATTTCTACTTAAGTAAAGTGTACTTCTTCCACCACTGCCCAAGGGATAGCTGTGTGGTGGCGTTTTAATCCTTGTCTACATGTTAATATCCCCCTCTATAGGGGTTGTGGGTTTTGACGCGCCTCTCTTTGTTTCCAAACCAATGAGCTGAGAACGTGGTTGAGTCAGATGAGCTTTATTCGTTAGTCCAGACGGCGTAGGAACAGCAGGACACATTTCTTCTCTTCATACTAAATAAATGTTAACAGTCTCCAAAAGAACAAGAAGAACCCGGTCAAAAGACTTTTCCGTTTCCCCGTCTCATCTCCATCAGCTGTTTCCTATCAATCTACCATATATAGGCACATAGCCATGCACGTGATACTGACATAACAAATAATAAGAGAGACTTAAATTAATACGTTTGAAAACATGACTCACAAAAATACCTTTAGACGTTGAGTTTAATCTAATTTATATTATCATCAAGCCTAACTATCAGACAATAATAACTCAAGCTGTGACTTGAATTGAACCAATTGGACAACTCATATTTCTGATTGTTCATGAATGCAGCATGTAACCTCAGTGGGCACAGGGGAACACATTTTCTTTGTGACGGACAAATCTGAAGAAATCGACGTTGTTTCGAGACTTCATTTTGTCCGTTCAGCAAAAACTCCTGAAATCTGGAGCGCTAACGTCCGCTAATATGTGAAGCGTCCCCTGAAGCTCAATAACGTATATTTGGGTACGTTACCTTCTTAAGATAAAGACTGGGAACTGGAGCTATTGGATCAAACTCTTTTGATTCACTCAACCTCTCTATCGTCACAGACATCATTCTCACAATGTTTGCTGTGTTCATATAAAATATTACGAAAGGAGTCTCTCTGTGTTCTGAGACACACTCCTGGTGCTGCTTCACGCTCTGTGTAAAGTAGAGTTGTAGTCATAACATAAAATAACAAGGTCCATAAGTTCTGCTAGTTGAGTCTGAACACCACTCAGTACATTGATTCTCTTTATTTAGTATGTAAGGATTAGTTCCTGTCTCCTGCTCCTCACACACAGACACACACACACACACACACACACACACACACACACACACACACACACACACACACACACACACACACACACACACACACACACACACACACACACACACACACACACACACACACACACACACACACATCAATACTCATGTTGGTGCCTGCAGGGCGGACATATCATTGTCTCTGCCCACAGAAGCAGAACATCAACCAGAATGAAATGGAGCTGCATGATAATGTTATTTAACATTACACGATTACATGTGTGTGTGTGTGTGTGTGTGTGTGTGTGTGTGTGTGTGTGTGTGTGTGTGTGTGTGTGTGTGTGTGTGTGTGTGTGTGTGTGTTCCTGTAGTTAGGTTATGATGACAGGTGTAAGATATCCACGAAGAAGAAGAAAACATGTGAAGTTTGTTATCAGAGCGACGCTGTGGCCTTAACACCGAGTTAACCTGTGTGTGTGTGTGTGTGTGTGTGTGTGTGTGTGTGTGTGTGTGTGTGTGTGTGTGTGTGTGTGTGTGTGTGTGTGTGTGTGTGTGTGTGTGTGTGTGTGTGTGTGTGTGTGTGTGTGTGTGTGTGTGTGTGTCTACCATATGTTCCCTGCTGTCTGTTCTCATACATCTTGTTTAATTGTTGTTGTCTCCACACAGCTTCAGATGATGATGAGTTACGTTGTTAATTTCTGCTCCACATGCTTCACACACACACCTGTTCACACACACACATGTTCACACACACATGTTCACACACACATGTTCACACACACCTGTTCACACACACACACACACACACACACACACACACACACATGTTCACACACACATGTTCACACACACATGTTCACACACACATGTATCATGATTTAGAAAGGTGGACCCACAGGTGGAGAACATTACAGCTGATTGTTTTAGATCAACATGAATCCAGGATTGTTCTGATGAAACCGACCGGCGGCTGCTCTGTGGTTTCTGATGGAACTCGTTAACACTCTTTGATTAAAGCCTGTTATAGAACGGACAAGTCAAATCAAGCAATCTGATTGGTTCTTAGCCGTGATATACTGAGCGTATACCACGGGTAGAATTGTAAGTTACTTTTCACAACAAGCCAGTATCCCTCCGCGTCTGAGACAAACAGTATACCGTTGGACTGAAAAGCAAACTGCCTGCTGTTGCTGGCCTCCTAAAAGTCTTAAAGTAACAACTTTCCCCATACTTTGTCTATTCTCATCGATATGCATCAGGATGACTTCCCGTTGAACGGTCTCATCTCATCGATATGCATCAGGATGACTTCCCGTTGAACGGTCTCATCTCATCGATATGCATCAGGATGACTTCCCGTTGAATTCCCTGTTTGTGTGCAGAATAAAGCATTGAACGTGCGATCCTGTATCATCTGTCCAGCGCTGCATGTTATTAGTCTCATCTGTCGGAGCAGACGAGCCTCGGGCGCTTTATGAGTGCAGAAAGCTTTTGTTGCTCGACATGTTGCCGGGACGACCGATCACAAGAACAGCTTGGTTTCAGGGAGGTGAACTGTTCAAACCCTCATCAGACAAAGAGACGAAGCAGCAAACGCACCATGTTCTGAGAGGAAACGATCTGCAGAGCGTCTCCTTAACCCTTAGGAAACCAGCCTGGCCTCTTTGGAGTCCTTTAGTGTCTCTTTGGAGTCCTTAGTGTCTCTTTGGAGTCATTTAGTGTCTCTTTGGAGTCCTTAGTGTCTCTTTGGAGTCCTTTAGTGTCTCTTTGGAGTCCTTAGTGTCTCTTTGGAGTCATTTAGTGTCTCTTTGGAGTCATTAGTGTCTCTTTGGAGTCCTTTAGTGTCTCTCTGGAGTCCTTAGTGTCTCTCTGGAGTCCTTTAGTGTCTCTTTGGAGTACTTAGTGTCTCTTTGGAGTCCTTTAGCATCTCTTTGGAGTCCTTAGCATCTCTTTGGAGTCATTTAGTGTCTCTTTGGAGTCCTTAGTGTCTCTTTGGAGTCCTTTAGCATCTCTTTGGAGTCCTTTAGTGTCTCTTTGGAGTCCTTAGTGTCTCTTTGGAGTCCCTAGTGTCTCTTTGGAGTCCTTTAGCATCTCTTTGGAGTCCTTTAGTATCTCTCTGTAGTCCCTAGTGTCTCTTTGGAGTCCTTTAGTGTCTCTTTGGAGTCCCTAGTGTCTCTATGGAGTCCTTTAGTGTCTCTTTGGAGTCCTTTAGCATCTCTTTGGAGTCCTTTAGCATCTCTTTGGAGTCCTTTAGTGTCTCTTTGGAGTCCTTAGTGTCTCTTTGGAGTCCCTAGTGTCTCTTTGGAGTCCTTTAGCATCTCTTTGGAGTCCTTTAGTATCTCTCTGTAGTCCCTAGTGTCTCTTTGGAGTCCTTTAGTGTCTCTTTGGAGTCCCTAGTGTCTCTATGGAGTCCTTTAGTGTCTCTTTGGAGTCCTTTAGCATCTCTTTGGAGTCCTTTAGTGTCTCTTTGGAGTCCTTAGTGTCTCTTTGGAGTCCTGAGTGTCTCTTTGGAGTCCTTTAGCATCTCTTTGGAGTCCTTAGTGTCTCTTTGGAGTCCTTTAGTGTCTCTTTGGAGTCCTTTAGCATCTCTTTGGAGTCCTTTAGCATCTCTTTGGAGTTCTTTAGTGTCTCTTTGGAGTCCTTAGTGTCTCTTTGGAGTCTTTAATGTCTCTCTGGAGTCCTTTAGTGTCTCTTTGGAGTCCTTAGTGTCTCTTTGGAGTCCTTTAGCATCTCTTTGGAGTCATTAGTGTCTCTTTGGAGTCCTTAGTGTCTCTTTGGAGTCCCTAGTGTCTCTTTGGAGTCCTTTAGCATCTCTTTGGAGTCCTTTAGTATCTCTCTGTAGTCCCTAGTGTCTCTTTGGAGTCCTTTAGTGTCTCTTCGGAGTCCCTAGTGTCTCTATGGAGTCCTTTAGTGTCTCTTTGGAGTCCTTTAGCATCTCTTTGGAGTCCTTTAGCATCTCTTTGGAGTCCTGAGTGTCTCTTTGGAGTCCTTTAGTGTCTCTTTGGAGTCCTTAGTGTCTCTTTGGAGTCCTTTAGCATCTCTTTGGAGTCCTTAGTGTCTCTTTGGAGTCCTTTAGCATCTCTTTGGAGTCCTTTAGCATCTCTTTGGAGTTCTTTAGTGTCTCTTTGGAGTCCTTAGTGTCTCTTTGGAGTCTTTAATGTCTCTCTGGAGTCATTTAGTGTCTCTTTGGAGTCCTTTAGTGTCTCTTTGGAGTCCTTAGTGTCTCTATGGAGTCCTTTAGCATCTCTTTGGAGTCCTTTAGCATCTCTTTGGAGTCCTTTAGTGTCTCTTTGGAGTCCTTTAGCATCTCTTTGGAGTCCTTTAGTGTCTCTTTGGAGTCCTTAGTGTCTCTTTGGAGTTCTTTAGCATCTCTTTGGAGTCCTTTAGCATCTCTTTGGAGTCCTTTAGCATCTCTATAGAGTCCTTTAGTGTCTCTCTGGAGTCCTTTAGCATCTCTTTGGAGTCCTTTAGCATCTCTATGGAGTCCTTTAGTGTCTCTCTGGAGTCCTTTAGTGTCTCTTTGGAGTCCTTTAGCATCTCTTTGGAGTCCTTTAGCATCTCTATGGAGTCCTTTAGCATCTCTTTGTAGTCCCTTAGTGTCTCTCTGTAGTTCTTTACTGTCTCTTTGGAGTCCTTAGTGTCTCTTTGGAGTCCTTTAGCATCTCTTTGGAGTCCTTAGCATCTCTTTGTAGTCCCTTAGTGTCTCTCTGTAGTCCTTAGTGTCTCTCTGTAGTTCTTTAGTGTCTCTCTGTAGTCCTTAGTGTCTCTCTGTAGTCCTTAGTGTCTCTTTGGAGTCCTTTAGCGTCAGACAAAGGGGAAGCACGAGAGGGACAAAGAGACGAAGCAACAAACACCACATCATGTTCTGAGAGGAAACGATCTGCAGAGCGTCTTATTAACCTGTCTGTCTGTCTCTCTGTCTGTCCCTCTCTCTGTCTGTCCCTCTCTCTGTCTCTCTGTCTGTCTCTCTCTCTGTCTCTCTCTCTGTCTGTCTCTCTGCAGGCGGTGGAGACGAACCTGGCCTCCAAAGACAGTCACTGGGTGTTCGTGAACGAGGTAAGACATCCTGTGACCCTGAACTGTCAAACATGAAGCTATTTCAATTTTGTGTCGTCCAATAAGGCTCAATGCTCAAGGCTCAAGGCTCAAGGCTCAAGGTTCAAGGCTCAAGGCTCAAGGCTCAAGGCTCAAGGCTCAAGGCTCAAGGCTCAAGGCTCAAGACTCAAGGCTCAATGCTCAAGGCTCAAGGCTCAAGGTTCAAGGTTCAAGGTTCAATGTTCTTTATTCGTTCTACGAACATAGCTACAGAGCAGTTATGACAATGACAATCTTCGGTCACAGGCTTCTCCAACACAATAACACAGATACACAGAAAAATATAGTGCACGTAAATATTAAAAAGTAAATACAAAAAGAAAAATAGTTTTAAAAAAGTGAAATAAGATTCTAGATGCAAGCTATTGGAATGATGTATTAGATAATAGATAGATCATTACTACGTAGCAGATGAATGTTATGGATGTTGTTTCAAAGTCCAGGTGTTTAACAGTCTTCTGGCCTGTGGGATGAACTGTCTCTGAGTCTGGTGGTTTTGGTCCGGATGCTGCGGTACCGCCTGCCAGACGGCAGCAGACAGGACAGTTGGCTGGGGGGATGGGGGCTTTGATAATCCTGAGGGCTTTCTTCCTGAGCCGCTGGGAGCAGAGGTCCTCCATGGAGGGCAGCTCCGTCCTGGTGATGTTCTCTGCAGGCTGATGGAAGTCCCATCTTATGTTTTTTAGATTTTGCAGCCAAAAAATCCTTTATCAAGATAGCAACAAACTTATAACTTATAATATATAAGTAAGGGTTAACCAATGTTTTTATATCATGAACACTTAGAACACCTTTAGACTGCATTAAAGTTGCATTGAATTGCATCTTTTTGATAAGTTGCAATTTAGAATCACATTTTATTTAAAAAAATGTTTGATCTTTTATAGGACATTTAAAAGTTATGTATCTCATTTTTTAATTTATGATTGTTTCCCCCCAAGATGAATGAGGTTCTTCTGATTGGGAATAATATAGTTGAATGACTCTGAGTCTCCTGATGCTCCCATTAGAATCAACAAGACGCCGCACAGTGCTCTCATTGTTCTTCTGAAATGAAAGCAGCTCATTTATCAAGAAACACAAGAAACCTGTTTGATCGGAAACTCTGTCTTTCTGCCAGAAAGCTGAGAGCGAGCGACTCGAGGGACTCTGATCAGTTGTTCTAATTAAAGCCTCACAGTGTAATTAGTTAAATGATGACTTTGATAGAAAGCAGAGTTTTTTTTTAATGGACTTTAAAACAGGATCTGAATGAAACGGTTTGCTCTGAAAACACATGCAGATCGCTACTGAAGACGTGTTGAATATGAAATATGATTTAACAACCTTTAAAGTCTCTGAATGCTCTGTGGACGTGTCAGTGTGGGGGACTTATCACAGCAGAGCTTTCTATCACCCACTCATTTCAGTTTCACCTCCAGCAGAGACAGAGCCTCCGGAGAAGCCTCTCAGTTCCCAGATAAGAGCCTTTTCCTGCCTTCATTTCACAACAAAAACAAACGGAAATGCTCTGGAAGTCATCTGGCTTTTTAACGCGTTGTATTGAAAGTCAATGTGGAAACACTGCTGCTCAGAATCTGCTGGACATAGAGCAGAAAAGCCTCAGTATGTCTGGTGTCCTGTCGTCTGCACATTGCTTCACAGATTTAGTTTGTGATGCACGATGTCGAGTCCGCAACATAAGCTGTGTTTGATTTAAAGAACATTTGAACTCCAGAATAAAGCCTGAAGGTCGTCCTCTCAGTTTGGTTTAGAAGCATCCATAAAACCACCTGAAACCAAAAGGGCTATTTCCACAGGACAAACTGTGGGTAGCAGAGAGTCCAACAAAACACAAGTGAACGTTTGATTTCCTGCAAGCTGGGAAAAACGCATCGAAAAATCTTCTTTATACGTTTGTTTAACGAGGTTGGACCCTCATGTGATCTAGTGAATACACTGGACCATAAATATGTTGAATCATTTCTTCAAAGCACCAAACTCTGAACATTAGACTAAATATTGCAGTTCCTCTCCTAATTGTCATGCAAAATGTCTTCTAATATTAATTATCAAATAAAAGCTACATGCTAATCGACTCAAAACCGATTTATCGACTAAATTCATCCACAATCATTACATTACATTTAGCTATTTGCTACGGGAGGGGGAACTGAGACTGTCTCTGCAGGGATAGAGAGGTAGAAGCTGGTGGGTTGAGGTGAAGGAGTGTGGCATCATTACATTTAGCTGAGGCTTTTTTTAAGTCCATTCGACCAACAAAATACAAACGAGAGGAAAACAGAATCATATAAGTTCATCAGGTTTCATAGAGCCAAACATTTCAAGTGCTACTCAACTGGCTTTAGATAAGCCAGCCCTTTATTAGTATATAAGTGCTTTGTTAGTAATTATATCTCTGGAAGTGGAGTCCAAAGAGATGAGTTTTCAGTCTGAAGAAGATGTGTAAGCTTTCTGCTGTCCTGATTTCAATGGGGAGCTCATTCCACCATTTTGGAGCCAGGATAGCAAACCCACGTGTTTCTGCTGATGGGAACTTGGGTCCCCCTCGCAGTGCGGGTGCAGCGAGCTGATTGGCTGATGCAGAGCGAAATCTCCCTAGAAATTTAATAAAATTAACAATAAAAGCCAAAAGGTTTGCATTAATGGTGCTTGCTCAGTTTATGAACAACTAAATAACATCATTTTAATGTAAGGAAATGTCTCAACGTTCCGCCTCCTGCTTTTAAAACGTCTTTGTTGGTAAGAAAAGATCCACGGTTTAAATGACTTTTGTTGTTCTTGCTCTGATGAATAAAGAAAACAAGCAATTTAAACCAAAATGAACTTGATGAATTATAATTAGGACCTTTCACTTTTTAAATTGAGCAAATAATCAGCAGAATAAGCGCTAATGAGAATATCATGTCTGCAGACCGGGAGCTAAATGAAGAAGAAGGAGGGGAAGTGAGCCGCGCCGCTCACTGGGCTTTATAAATAAATGACACAACAAATAGCCCGACTCTAATAATGAGGATTACACTGCAGCAGCTTGTTAGCAGATGTTTTAGTTTCATAAACGTATCCACAGTTTGAATTTAGATATTAAAAATAGCATGTATTAAAAGTTAAAGATTGAATTGATTTTTTAAAAACAAGGGACAGTGTTACACACTCACACACTCACACACTCGCATTAATCAACTTATTAAAAACATGTAAAAGTCCTCAAATGAGCCAAAAGGCTAGTTTTCACTGATAGTCCCTTTGCCACATGGTGATAGACATCCTACAAGCAATCATACAAATACCACAACATTGTTATACAATATTTACAATCGACGACATCACTGAATACAGATAAGAGCAAGTCATGATAATAAATAAAACATTTACAATACGCACTCAATTCCAAGTTAAAGATGCACAAACCTCTATTTTTACCTAAAACTGAAACGTAAACTGGGACCAAAAGTGTTTATTTGTGTTTTTAAGATGCAAAAGGGTTCCAGTGTAATCAATATTAAGGGGCCCCAGGATGTTTAAAGAGCATTTTAACCTCATTGAAAAATAATATTATAATTTGAAACAGATCTGGTGACACTCTTGTTACTGAGATTTATTCATTTTGATTAAAGAAATGATGTGTTTGTTGATCATAAACGCCCTAAAGTCTACAAACCTGTTAAAGAATCAAAGTGGAAATATGTGTAAGTGCTAACACCTGCTTGTGCAAAGGTAAAGAACAATATCAGCTATTAATAGCGTGTTTTCCTGCATTTAAAGCATAGCCTCTAATTATATATATATATAGGCTGTAACCTTGAATATCTCCACGATGCATTCAAAGACCTATCAGACAGTTCATCCAAAGTTGGAGTTTTCCATACTTAGAGCTCATACAGTCCTAAATCTTCAGTCTCTCAGCAACTTAAAGCCTGTTTTTCCATTGAAACCGCATAGAGGCTCCAATTATGGAGGGGAAACGCTGAACATTAAATATCTCAACGATGCATTCAAAGACCTATCAGACAGTTCATCCAAAGTTGGAGTTTTCCATACTTAGAGCTCATACAGTCCTAAATCTTCAGTCTGTCAGCGACTTAAAGCCTGTTTTTCCATTGAAACCGCATAGAGGCTCCAATTATGGAGGGGAAACGCTGTACATTAAATATCTCCACGATGCATTCAAAGACCTATCAGACAGTTCATCCAAAGTTGGAGTTTTCCATACTTAGAGCTCATATAAGTAAGTAAGTAAGTACAACTTTATTTATACAGCACCCTTCTCAACACGGATGAACAAAGTGCTTTACAGTACACAGGACACAATTCAAAGAACAACCATAACATGTAAACTCTAACTCTCCTCCTCCGGTGACCCAAAGGCCTGTCGGAAGAGGTGGGTCTTTAGCTGCCCCTTAAAAATCTTTACTGAGGCAGAGGGTCTTAGCTTCTGGGGGAGTTAGTTCCAAAGCCTTGGGGCCTCCGCCTCAAAGGCACGGTCCCCCTTTAGCCTGGTTCGGGGCACCCTTAGGAGGCCTTGCTCAGAGGACCTCAGGGCCCGGGCTGTGCTGTGAGGGTGGAGGTGGATCAGGTCGTTGATGTAGGCGGGGCTTGGCCATGGACAGCTCTACACGTGAAGACCAGTACCTTGCATTGGGTTCTGAGATGGAGAGGCAGCCAGGGCAGGGCGGAAAGGATCGGGGTGATGTGGCATGTGTTTTTGGACCGAGTGAGCTCTCTGGCTGCAGCATGTTGGACCTGTTGGTTCAAGGATGTCTTGTCCTAAAACTTAAACATCTAAAATAAATATACACATTTTTAAACTTCACTGTGATGTTTGGTAGTTGAACAGAAACCTTATCCTTATATTTGATGTAATTGAATCACAAATGCCTACAAATCTTACAATAATCAAAGTGTGTTTATGTGTAAGTGCTAACACCTGCGTTTGCAAACATAGAGGAGTCAATCAAATATTTATAGCGTATTTTCCACATTGAACGCCTGCATATACGGCTCTAATTATATATATAGGCTGTAACCTTACATATCTCAACGATGCATTCAAAGACCTATCAGACAGTTCTTCCAACGTTGGAGTTTTTGATACTTAGAGCTCATACAGTCCTAAAACTTACAATATAACATCAATATTCTGCATGTTTAAACTTCACTGTGGTGTTTGGTAGTTGCACAGAAACCTTATCCTTATATTTTATGTAGTTGAATCAGAAATGCCTAAAAATCGACAGACTTTGTTGAAGCACCAAAGTAGTGCTAACACCTGCTTGTGCAAACATAAAGGAGCCTATCAGCAACTCGTAGCGTATTTTACGCATTGAACGCCTGCATAAATAGGCTCTGATTATTCACTCAAAAGGCTGTTACGTTAAACACCTCCATGGTGCATTCAAGGACCAGGAAATGACCCCTGGAAACACAAAGAAAATACTCTTTTTTACAACCTCGTCACACATGCTTTTCCAATCAGTGTGTCTTTGTTCGCTCCGACGTCCGTTTGTTCTGCGGTTGTATTTAAAAAAATGGTGTAAATGTAAAACAAAAGATAATCAGTTGGCGTTGGAGATGAAAACGGATCTAACTGTTAACGACACCACTTCCTCTCTTTGAAATGTAAATGAGACGCTTTGAGAACAGAGAGGTATCGACAGGTAAATCCATCAGAGCCTTGTTTCTCCTTATCGCTCAATCAGAGCTAACGCTAACGGCTCGTTAGACCGCAGGTAACGAGAGCCGGGGATTAGAAAGAAAAGCAATCACTGATGAACTGGTGCCTACACATGGAGTCCAGACCGGGTTCATCTCCTTCATTAGAATAAAGAGCAGCATATTGATCAAAGGAAGCCTCATTGTGCTTGAATTATATATGTTTTAGGAATCAAGCGTCAACAAGGAACCATGGAGTTCTAGTTTCACAATTTGTTCTCAAACAAGGTGTGTTTTGGTCTATTTTTGAACTAGTGTTTTATTAAGGAATCAGTCATAATGGAGGTTTAGGATCAGCTGTTATTAGCAAGAGAACAGTTGGCATTGTGGGTAATACAGGCAGCAGGTTTTAGCGATGATAGCTGTATTTATGTTGCGTCAATTCTGTTATTTCATTTCGATATGATAATACTTTTATGGTCGGATCGAGTCTGAAATGTATCTTGCATCACAGCAGCTCCATTTGTAGCATCAACAAGAACAGATATCAAGACACAATACAAGAGCAACCAATAACCAAACATCACGATCCCTGAGAGAAGAAGGAAGTCTTACGTTAGGAGAAAAGATGAATTCCAACATGCTAACTATTAGCATTTAGCTGAAGTACAGCTTTACAAGAATGACAGTGTGACTAAAATGGCCGCTCTACATCAGATATACGTAACAACTTGGTAAATCTAGGTTAAAGTCTGTTAGTAGTTAGTAGTGTTTGTAAGTTATTCATCCAACAACAAGTGAATGGCTGGTTCGTTGCATCAAAATCACAGTTTGGCTTGAAATGCCTACGTCATTTCAAATAAAAATAAAACCTTGACTTTCTATTTCTCACCGGAAACAAACTCAAATAGCGGCAGAAAATCTTACGTTAGGGTAAAAGATGAATTCCAACATGCTAACTATTAGCATTTAGCTAATGCAGGCATGACAGTGTAGAACAGTCGAGTCTATAAATGGCCGCCCTCCATAAGATAAACCCAGGAAACACAGAGCATTGGATTTGTTGCAACCATCAGAACAACCATTACATCATGGGGTGGCTAAAGATCTGCGAGTTGTGAAGTCGCTCCTCCATCTTTAATCTATCTCGTCCAGGTGCTTTGGTTTCTCAGAAAGACTTGAGCAGCAGATTTGCAGCTCATCATGTCGTGTTTTCTCACATCTGAAGCCTCATTGCTTCTGAATCAGCTGCAGTGAAGTGCCATCCCGTCTTCCCTAACATTACCTCCTCTTGGAAGTGACATTACACTCTGCCTTGTTTCTCAGAAAATAAGAACCTCTTATCCGACTCTCGTGATCCTCAGCTCCCTCTGAAGTCTGACTGCAGGTCATTACTGGAACATCCATTCAGATCCTCTGCTGCCTCCAGGCTGGGTTTAAAGGTCCCCTGTTATCCTCCTCTTCATCAATATATCACAGGTCTCAAATATATCCAGAGCCTGTCTCTGATTGGCTGAAACACCAAACAGATCATTGCAGCATTACCCATAACCCCCTCTGTTTCAGCCCTGTTTCCAAAGTGCTGATTCTCTGTCTGTTACTTTAGATGAAAATAAGGAGCCCCTCCCCACGCCCCTCTGAGAGACATTTGGTTACAAAGAACTCATTGGAGCTCTAGGAGGAGATTCAGGTGATAAGGGGGGGGGGGGGGGTTACCTTGGTGCTGATTGGCTAATGGTTACACAAGACACAACATCGTTATGACATCATAAAGTGGCCAAAATCTGATCAGCTCAATTTCAGACAGGTTTTTATAGAAATGGATCAAAAAGAGAGAGAATCTCAGAGGGGACACATGTTGATGTAGAAGAGACATGAAGAAGAGGGGACACATGTTGATGTAGAAGAGACATGAAGAAGAGGGGACACATGTTGATGTAGAAGAGACATGGAGAAGAGGGGACACATGTTGATGTAGAAGAGACATGAAGAAGAGGGGACACATGTTGATGTAGAAGAGACATGAAAAAGAGGGGACACATGTTGATGTAGAAGAGACATGGAGAAGAGGGGACACATGTTGATGTAGAAGAGACATGGAGAAGAGGGGACACATGTTGATGTAGAAGAGACATGAAGAAGAGGGGACACATGTTGATGTAGAAGAGACATGGAGAAGAGGGGACACATGTTGATGTAGAAGAGACATCTGAACCCGGGAGGCTGCGCTGAAACAGTCACATAAAAAGGAGTCGCCTATTCTTTATGTGATTTGATTCACAAAACCTCAAGGATCACATCGTCTAATACTGAACATCAAGCAGTTTGAATAGATTTAATATCTATTATGAGGGTAGTTGACTAAATTAACATGACTTCAAGTCACCACCGCTAAGCTAAAGGTGGCTAATGTCTGGCTATAAAGGAACTACAGCACGGTCACATGACTTCACGTCAACACCACTAAACTAAAGTTCAATCAGGAGAGACGTGATGTATGGAATACATGTTTATTATCGGGTCACATTATATAAATGAAACATAATGATGACAGTTTATAACAAGTGAATGAAATGGTGTTTGGCGATTAGGCCCAGGTTTTGTAGGATGTCATTCGGGAAGGGAAGAACCGTTTCCGATGAACCCCCACGGGTCTAGACACTGGTGGTGGTGATAAGTGGTTAGGTCCGGTTGGAAGGGAGAAGGTTGGGCTTGGCCCTGAGTTGGAAGCAGGAGGCGAAGGGGTGGAGGAGGGTTGCGCGTTGACACCTGGAAGACAGCTGATGGAAAAGGGGAGATCATATATAGAGGGATTAACAGGTGCGATGATTAGGCTTGTGAACGGAGGGAAGTGATAGGTTAGCTGAGGAGTGGGGAGTGGCGCTCCCTATCCTTTAGTGAAGGGAGCGAGTATTGCCATGACGCGCAATACGAGTGATAGGTCTTCCTGCCTGAACTTGCGCTGAGCTTCATGTGGCTAATGTTGGGCTTGATGACATTCAGTTGTCTCATTTAGACACTTAGCAACCAATGTTTTTAAATCCACCATTGAATTCACCACAAAACAATAAAATCTCTTCAGCTTGAATATGAGTCACTGGATTGACTCTCTCAGCTTAGCATTAGCAAGTAGACGCTAGATAGTAGGGATGTGTCTTCAAATGGAAATTAAGACAGAGTGCAGGTCACTTTTCTTTATATATTCTCAATTCAGAAATGAACATTAAACGGTTATTTTTGTTGAAAAGACCTTTAAAAACCTTTCAAACATTGTTTTTATAAGGAATATCTTCCATGCTAAATATTCTGATGCTCTTCACATTGCTGTGTTTGTTGTGCCTCCGGTCTGTTAGATCTCAGTCCCTGGTCCATTTTAAAATTCAGAAATATATTATTTAAACCTGTTTTGCACACTATATGCCTCTCTGGAAGAACGATGTTAGAGGACTGATGCTCACATTTTGAGGAATAAACTCAAGAAACACGTCTCTGCAAACACCGGAGACAGATCGTTAACGTCTTGGCGGTAATTACAGGACCTGGAATCACACTTTGTTTTGACTTTAAACCTTTTAACCTGACAGATTTATAGGTTTTTAAAACGAGCTGCAAATCCTTGTGACTTGTGTTTACCGCTTCTGTCTCATTGTTGTATTGGATAGAGGGACATTAAATACAGGAATCAAACAAAGTGTACTTTTTCTATTATGGTAAAGAAAACAAACATTAGACGAGTCTTTGTTTAACTCTAATTATGTTTGGTCGTGTAAAGGACAAGCAGTTAATTTCATCCTCAGATAATTGTAATGCTGCTCGTGTTAGATTCAGGTTATCTATAATTACACCCTGGGAAATAATTGGGTTTCTCAATTCAACATAAGTGAAGGAAACTATTTAATGGCGTCTGTTGACATATATTTTCTTGTGTCAGAAAACTGCTCTTAATTAATTTTTGCAAAGGATGTAAACATAATTTACTTCATCAGGTGCTGTGTTGATGTCAGGGTGAAATGCGCTCTTACACTTAACTTGTGGCACAACTCTTAACAAATCTGGTTTCATCAGGAAGTTGGTATCGTGGAAAACAGAAATCACTCAACCTCTTCTGATTAACGCGTAATAAATGAGGTAATCAGATTCCTTTATTCGTCCCACAGGGGAGTAGTAGTAGTAGTAGTAGTAGTAGTAAAAGAATAGAGTCTTTACTGGAGGTTGTGATACGAGATACAACATACTGTGTTTCCAAAGCAAAGAAACAATCACCGGGAAACAAAGGGAGGACATGTGCAACAAACACATGAGGAAGACTGACTATCAAAAGAAAACCCCAGAACTAAACTAAACATAAAACATGAACGTGAATAAAAGTGAAACTTGACAAAAATTTCACACAGTTGTCGGCGCACAAAAAAAAGCAAAGATGAACTAAATAAAACACTATGAGATAAAGGGCATGCACGTACTATTATAACCGTAAATTAGAAGTTATTCCGTTAAGTATAACATGTAGAATGTAATGTGGTAGAAGCTAGATATCAGAGGTAACATTAAATATTGCACAGAGCTACGTTACAGGATTAAAATGTACATTTAATCATATGATAACATTGATGATGTCTTTGTCCCGCCTCCTGCAGGAAATCAGTGACACGGAGATCCTGGAGCTTACCCACAGTGCACTGGGGCGGATGACGGTGATCCGGCAGATCTTCCCGCTGTGGCGCGACAGCAGCACCCGCTGTATGAGGCGCAACCATCGGATATCCTCCCTGCTGTGCGACCCGCAGGAGGGATACATGCAGAACCTGGAGGTACAGCACTTTAAACATTACATTTTACTGATGCTTTCATCCAAAGAGACGAGGAACAAGTTGAGGTCAATGGATGGACGGACGGATGGACTGATTGATGAATGGATGGACGGATTGGTGGGTAATCTATAAAAGACCAATGTACTTAGAGATAGAGTTATATATGTTACAAATGTTACAAATGCAGTGTTTGTTTTCTGTGGGGTAGTAATGGTCAAGATGAGAGACTTCATTGTATTTTAAAAATGATAAAAGGATATATCAATCTACTTTGGTAGAGATAAACTTAATTTAGGTTGGTTGGTTGGTTGGTTGGTTGTAAGGTTGGTTGGTTGGTTGGTTGGTTGGTTGGTTGGTTGGTTGGTTGGTTGGACGGACGGACGGTTGGTTGGTTAGTTGTAAGGTTGGTTGGGTGGTTGGTTGGTTAGTTGGTTGGTTGTAAGGTTGGTTGGTTGGTTGGTTGGTTGGTTGTAAGGTTGGTTGGGTGGGTGGTTGGTTGGTTGGTTGGTTGGTTGGTTGGTTGGTTGGTTGGTTGGTTGGTTGGTTGGTTGTAAGGTTGGTTGGTTGTAAGGTTGGTTGGTTGGTTGGTTGGTTGGTTGGTTGGTTGGTTGGTTGGACGAACGGTTGGTTGGTTGGTTGGTTGTAAGGTTGGTTGGGTGGTTGGTTGGTTGGTTGTAAGGTTGGTTGGTTGGTTGGTTGGTTGGTTGGTTGGTTGGTTGGTTGGTTGGTTGTAAGGTTGGTTGGTTGTAAGGTTGGTTGGTTGGTTGGTTGGTTGGTTGGTTGGTTGGTTGGTTGGTTGGACGAACGGTTGGTTGGTTGGTTGTAAGGTTGGTTGGGTGGTTGGTTGGTTGGTTGTAAGGTTGGTTGGTTGGTTGGTTGGTTGGTTGGTTGGTTAGTTGGTTGTAAGGTTGGTTGGGTGGTTGGTTGGTTGGTTGGTTGGGTGGTTGGTTGGTTGGTTGGTTGGTTGGTTGTAAGGTTGGTTGGTTGGTTGGTTGGTTGGTTGGTTGGTTGGTTGGTTGGTTGGTTGGTTGTAAGGTTGGTTGGTTGGTTGGTTGGTTGGTTGGTTGGTTGGTTGGTTGGTTGGTTGGTTGGT
>NC_136910.1:1591905-1599405 GCF_949606895.1 Notothenia rossii | reverse complement strand
CCTCTCCTGCTGATGTTCAGGTGTATATCAGTATGTAGTGTCTCTACTTTAAAGAGTCCTCTCCTGCTGATGTTCAGGTGTATATCAGTATGTAGTGTCTCTACTTTAAAGAGTCCTCTCCTGCTGATGTTCAGGTGTATATCAGTATGTAGTGTCTCTACTTTAAAGAGTCCTCTCCTGCTGATGCTCAGGTGCATATCAGTGGTGTCTCTACTTTAAAGAGTCCTCTCCTGTTGATGTCCAGGTGTATATCTGTTTGTAGTGTCTCTACTTTAAAGAGTCCTCTCCTGTTTATGTCCAGGTGTATATCAGTACTTTAAAGAGGTATTTTCTCCCCAGGTGTCCAACCTCTACCTGTATGACAGCGTTTTGATGCTCGCCAACGCCTTCTACAGGAAGTTGGAGGACAGGAAGTGGCACAGCATGGCGAGTCTGAACTGCATCAGGAAGTCCACCAAGCCGTGGAACGGAGGCTGGTCCATGCTGGAAACCATCCAGAAGGTAAGGAGCTGGAAATAAACAAAAACATGTTTAGTTATTAATGTGATGCTATTTGGTTTCCAGAACAGACGTTTATTTTACCAATTTTGTTAATTTGTGTCTGTAGTTTTCTCCTAAACTCACCAACAGTTAGCATTACGTAACGCCTCACTTGCACATTTAACCATAACCTCAGAAAACGTATAATCTCAAATAAAAATATAAAGAAGAAACAAATTTATTTTAGACTAGTACAACAAAAAAGCTCCTAAATCAGAATGTAGGATTTTTATTTCACTCATTGTGTCTGTTTGGAGATGTCTCCTAAATTCTCCAATAGTTAGAATCCCATAAAGCCTCATTATAATCTAAAGTAAAGATTTAAAGATGAAACGATTAATCCAACAGTCAATCAAGAGAGCATTTATCAGAACCCTTTCTTAAACCTTTGAATATTTAAAGCAGAAACATGATATTTACTTACATGAGATGTACTTCTATACCATCATGTCTTTTGGACAAGTGCAAAGAAAACATTTAAAAAACACATTTAGGAGTTTATTTCACCAACTTTCTCTGTTTTTGTCCCTCGATTTCTCCCAAAATCCCTTAAAGTTAGCGTTACATAAATCCTCATTAGCGTTTTTAAACACCGTATTTCAGAAAACTTGTCAAATATCAGAATAACGGTCTTAATGTTGGTGATGTTCTGGATACGTTTGTGATATCTGTTCATGTATGAATTCTACAATCCATCCTTTAAACCCACTTCCTTTAATTATTACAACATTTTACTGACATTATTAAGACTTTAAAACAAATATTACCAACAGTTAACATGTTTTTTCTCTAAAAAAGTCCTAATTTTCTAATATCTTCGACCTTCTCATTGAAGTGTAAACACGGAGAGGTTCGTCTTCCCTTGAATTCTCGCTGAATAACAACTTTTTTCTTTAAAATGACATTGAATCAGCGTTTTTAAAGAAATACTTGAATACTGTTACATTTGTACACTATTCACCTGAAGTGTCGCGATGCGTTCAGGGACAGATCACGACTGTAGCATTTATATTTTATTTGTATCAGACACATCTTTCCTGTTTCTTGGCCTTGATGAAAACCTTCTTATGACTCATTCATGGTTGCACGAATATTACATTTGTGTTCAATAAATGATGAGTATTTGTACGAAAGATAATATCTCAAGGCTTCTGAGCTCAAACCACAGCCTTGATCTTCTGCATCTGATTCACCATTAAGTGGCGCAGTGTGTATGTTTTCTTTCTCAGATGGAATTGACCTTTGAAGATGGATGAGAGCATGTCGAGGCAATCATTAAAGCTTGATTAGATTCAGAAGAACTCTAAATAAAAGAAGGTCTTTGTTAACATGCTGCTCGTGAAAACATGAAACGAGAGGAAAGCCATTCATCCTAAGTCCTGACGTGCATCTGGACTCACCCAGAGACCTGCACTTGGGTTTTCTCACGGTCTAATTGGAGAGAGATGTTTGAGTCCCTCGGAGCACCAAGAACTTCTGATTCATTTAGAAAAACCCTCTCGTTGTTTCTTTCCCTCGTTAACCGAGAGCTCGTTAGTGGTTTCTCTGCTTTGCTCATGTTATATGTAATCACTGCGGGAACACGTCGGACAGCACGTTGCAGACCTTTGGTACTAACATGTGTTTTAATTATCAGCCGATAATCAACATTCATCAGATGTTACAGATCGGTTGTGTTTACGTTGGCGCTGTCTAGCTACGTAGTGTAACATGTCTTCTTTCAGACGAGTGCAAAATACAAATGTAGGATTTTATTTCACTCATTGTGTCCGTCTGTAGATTTCTCCAAAAGTTAGAATCACATAAAGCCTCATTATAATCTAAAATAAAGATGGAAAGATGAAGGCGGGAGGCGTGTGCGCAGTGGATGTGTGCAGGTGTTGGGATCAGGGGGACACAGGTTCAAACCCCACTGCAGTCAGCATGTCGTTGTGTCCCTGAGACACTTCACCCCAAAGTGCTCCTGTGGGGATTGTCCACAGTATTGAGTATGGAAGACACTTTGGATAAAACCGTCTAACATGTAATGGACACTGTCATTGAACATAAGCATCTGATTGGCTGATGAATCTGTCACTCATGCTTATTACCAATCAAATGTGTTGTCTTTCAACAAAAGGCTAGCAGTGTCTGTTGTGCTAAAACTAAAATAACTGTGAGGCGTTTAAGTGAATTTTTGATGTGGGAGATTCCAGCTCAGCCTCAACCAAACCTCACTTCATTTTGTAGTTTTTAGACATGTCATGAAACAATTAATCCAAGAGTGAATCAATAGAGAGCTTTTTTCAGAAACTTATCTTAAACCTAGGAATATTTAAAGTGAAAACATGATATTTTATGCACAACATTGAATTTATTTTGTTTCAACACCCTCATGTCTTTCGGAGAACTGCATAGAAAACATTTGAACACCACATTTAGGAGTTTATTTCACCAACTTTGTCCGTTTGTTTCTCATAGTTAGGATCACCTAATGCCTCATTTGCATATCAAAACATAACATGTCAAAGATCCACATCTCATACGATACAGCTTTATTCATAAAGCACTTTCAAACCTCCAGAGCAAAGTGCTGTAAAACCACACAGCTCAGCTCACACACCTTGAAACAAGTACAAGTACAAACAATAGACAATTTGAAAGCAATAAAAGCAACGATCTACAAGATGTCAACACGCTGAGGAGAAGAGGTGGGTTCTCAGAAGCATCTGATCATCTGAAAACATATCAACAGTAGAGGTGATCAGATCTTTACTGAAGTCAAAGACATTCAGAATGGTACTTCAGTGAAGCTCCAGGAGGGAGGCCACAGTCTCCTGTAGTTTATATATTGTACGAGCCGAACATATGATATAGCTGATGAGCAACAACGCATCAATCAATATGTTGTGAGGATATTTAAATCCCTACTGTCCATTTCATTTCCTCGTTGTGAAGCTCACAGCGATTCCTCTTCACTTCGTGTTCTGTCTCTGAACGATATATATTATTCTCAGCGTGATCGTTTCTCACCCCGACAGATGAGCGGTGTCGAGAACAAAGAGCAGCTTTTTATCAAGTGTGGTGTCACGGTGTAAGACAGGCGGTTCCTCACAGAGGAGGAGGATGGATGTTTTATTTAATTTCTCTGTGATTCAGATGTTTGCCGGCTACAGTAGATACTGTCAGTCGCTGATGGACTACTGACATCCTGAAGGAGAGACTAACCAGGAAGAGACACAACATTCACATAGTATGACCACCAAGACAAAAACAAGACTACGAGCATCACTTCAGAAACAATGAAAGGAGCACAATAACTCAAAATACATTAGAGATGACCACAAAGAGACAGAAAGCTACTATGTTGAGTAAAAGTAGAAGTACTCAGATCTTGTTCTTGAGTAAAAGTAGAAGTACTCAGATCTTGTACTTGAGTAAAAGTAGAAGTACTCAGGTCTTGTACTTGAGTAAAAGTAGAAGTACTCAGGTCTTGTACTTGAGTAAAAGTAGAAGTACTCAGATGTTTTACTTGAGTAAAAGTAGAAGTACTCAGATCTTGTTCTTGAGTAAAAGTAGAAGTACTCAGATCTTGTATTTGAGTAAAAGTAGAAGTACTCAGATCTTGTTCTTGAGTAAAAGTAGAAGTACTCAGATCTTGTTCTTGAGTAAAAGTAGAAGTACTCAGATCTTGTACTTGAGTAAAAGTAGAAGTACTCAGATCTTGTATTTGAGTAAAAGTAGAAGTACTCAGATCTTGTAGTTGAGTAGAAGAAGAAGTACTCTGATCTTGTACTTTAGTTAAAGTAGAAGTACTCAGATCTTGTTCTTGAGTAAAAGTAGAAGTACTCAGATCTTGTATTTGAGTAAAAGTAGAAGTACTTTGATCTTGTTCTTGAGTAAAAGTAGAAGTACTCAGATCTTTTAGTTGAGTAAAAGTAGAAGTACACAGATCTTGTATTTGAGTAAAAGTAGAAGTACTCAGATCTTGTATTTGAGTAAAAGTAGAAGTACTCAGATCTTGTAGTTGAGTAGAAGAAGAAGTACTCTGATCTTGTACTTTAGTCAAAGTAGAAGTACTCTGATCTAGTTCTTGAGTAAAAGTAGAAGTACTCAGATCTTGTACTTGAGTAAAAGTAGAAGTACTCTGTGATGTACTTGAGTAAAAGTAGAAGTACTTAGATCTTGTACTTGAGTAAAAGTAGAAGTACTCAGATCTTGTAGTTGAGTAGAGTAGAAGTACTCAGATCTTGTACTTGAGTAGAGTAGAAGTACTCAGATCTTGTACTTGAGTAAAAGTAAAAGTACTCAGATCTTGTACTTTAGTAAAAGTAGAATTACTCCGATCTTGTATTTGAGTAAAAGTAGTAGTACTCAGATCGTAAATAGGTAAAGATCTCCATCTGTTAGATAGTGTTCGTGGTTCAGTAATTTATTTCTCTAAAACACTGCATTGTATTTTATTACTTAATTCTGTACGATATATATTACTTGTTTATATCCCAAATACCCTCATGGTGACAGTTCTTCATTTCTTCTTTGTCTGAAGACAGATGGAGGAGTTGAAGCTTCGCTGAGTTTCTAACAAACTGCTCACAAACCAAAGCAAACATTATCAGACGTTATTTTCCTCCAGGTGACGACCCTGACCTTTCGAGGCTGACAGACAAACATTTCCCTCCCTGAGAGAAGGGAGTCTTCAGTCTTGCTTTACATGGAAGTCATGAAGCGACATTTAATCCATGGCCTTTCAGAGGGAGAGAAATTCAGCTCTGGAACGAGGGGTATTTTGTACGACATGTCATCACTTCACTCTGTATGTTCGACACAGTGGCTTCTGATCGACACAGTGGCTTCTGATCAACACGGTAGTCAGGAAACAGATATTCAATCAGGAATGAATAAAGTTTTGCAAGAAAAACGACAAATATTGAACTCAAATTGCAAAACGGCTACAGACAGTCCGGCTGTGGTTACTTAAAGAGTTATTTAATCAATAGGAATAAATGCCAAATGTAATAAAGACATTTGATTAAAGGTGCTAACTGTTGACATCATTTTACATTACATTACATTACATTGCATTTAGCTGACGCTTTTATCCAAAGCGACTTACAATAAGTGCATTCGACCAGGAAGATACAACCTTTAAGAAAACAGAATCATATAAGTACATCAGGTTTCATAGAGCCAAACATTTCAAGTGCTGCTCAACTGGCATTTAGAAAGCCAGCCCTTTATTAGTATATAAGTGCTTTGTTAGTAATTCTATCTC
The DNA here is from genome assembly GCF_949606895.1 of Notothenia rossii. Lineage (NCBI taxonomy): Eukaryota > Metazoa > Chordata > Actinopteri > Perciformes > Nototheniidae > Notothenia > Notothenia rossii. The sequence goes on along the minus strand of NC_136910.1, from coordinate 1,593,611 downwards.
TCGAAGTGGAGTCTAAAGAGATGAGTTTTCAGTTTGCGTCGGAAGATGTGTAAGCTATCTGCTGTCCTGATTTCAATGGGGAGCTCATTCCACCATTTTGGAGCCAGGATAGCAAACCCACGTGTTTCTGCTGATGGGAACTTGGGTCCCCCTCGCAGTGCGGGTGCAGCGAGCTGTTTGGCTGACGCAGAGCGGAGTGCACGTGCTGGGGTGTACGGTTTAACCATGTCCTGGATGTAGGAAGGGCCAGATCCATTCACAGCATGGTACGCAAGTACCAGTGTCTTGAAGTGGATTCTAGCAGTTACTGGAAGCCAGTGAAGGGAGCGGAGGAGCGGTGTGGTGTGGGAGAATTTGGGAAGGTTGAAGACCAGACGAGCCGCTGCATTCTGGATGAGCTGCAGAGGTCGGATGGCACATGCAGGTAGACCAGCCAGGAGGGAGTTGCAGTAGTCTAGGCGTGAGATGACGAGAGCCTGGACCAGAATCTGCGCTGATGTCTGGGTCAGCTGGGGACGTATCCTCCTGATGTTGTAAAGCGTGTATCTGCAGCAGCGGGTTGTAGCAGCGATGTTTGCAGTGAAGGACAATTTGTTATCTAGGACCACACCCAGATTCCTTGCAGTCTGAGTCGGGGAAACAACAGAGGTGCCGATGTTGATTGTTAGGTCAAGAGTGGGACTATCTTTTCCCGGAAGGAAGAGCAGTTCAGTCTTGTCAAGGTTGAGCTTGAGGTGATGAGCAGACATCCACCGAGAGATGTCTGCTAGGCAAGCAGAGATGCGTGCGACGACCTGGGTCTCTGAGCGGGGAAAGGACAGAATTAGTTGGGTGTCGTCAGCGTAGCAGTGGTATGAAAAACCATGCGGGCTAATGACAGACCCGAGCGAGTTTGTGTACAGGGAGAAGAGGAGGGGACCAAGAACCGAGCCCTGAGGGACCCCTGTACCCCTGTAGTGTGGTTTTGAAACCACACTCTTGAAATTAGTCTTTTCAAACCTCAAATACTTTCAAAGTTTTAACATTAAAGTAACTTCCTGTTTTCCTGAATCAAAGAACATCCTCCTTTCTGTTGAGATGGAAAATAACTTTCTGAGAGACGAATGGACGAAGCTCTCGCCATGTTGTTCTGACGACTGGTTCATTATTTAAATGTCTTCATGGGAGCTTTCCTCTGTCTTCAAATGGCTGTTTCTTTGTGTGTTTCTGTGCTCTGTGTCCCCGGCGGCCATCAATCTGACACCAATATCACAGCTTAGCAGCTCACAAAGCTTCATGAGACGCAGCCTGATATTAAAGGGGCAGGAAAGGGGCAGCAGCAGTACCTTTCAAAGGTCACAACGAGACAGTCTCTGCGGTGATGAAGACCTTTGTCCTCTTTCTTTGGATTTCTTTGGACTTTTGTCCACGAAAAATCTTGCGCCGTGACGTTGACATATAAACTCTAAAGTAAAATCTGAATGCTGCCCAGTTTGTTGTTTGGTTTGTGCATGTCTACTTTGTGTTTAAACATCAGAGAGTCTACCACAAGTATATTTCAATCAATAGCGATAATGCAAAATGGAATATTTGTAGAATAACATTTGCTTCATGCCATCTAGTCGACTCATCCGCCTTCCTCTTGTTCTACTTTCTCCTTTGTTACCTCTTATTTAACATCTCCTCCATGTCCTCTGTCTTACTGCCTCTCTCTGTCACTTCATTAT
>NC_136910.1:1574405-1581905 GCF_949606895.1 Notothenia rossii | reverse complement strand
GAGAGGACTCTTTAAAGTAGAGACTATACATACTGATATACACCTGAACATCAGCAGGAGAGGACTCTTTAAAGTGGATACACTACATACTGATATACACCTGAACATGAGCAAGAGAGGACTCTTTAAAGTAGAGACACTACATACTGATATACACCTGAACATCAACAGGAGAGGACTCTTTAAAGTAGAGGCACTACACACTGATATACACCTGAACATCAGCAGGAGAGGACTCTTTAAAGTAGAGACACTACATACTGATATACACCTGAACATCAGCAGGAGAGGACTCTTTAAAGTAGAGACACTACATACTGATATACACCTGAACATCAGCAGGAGAGGACTCTTTAAAGTAGAGACACCACATACTGATATACACCTGAACATCAGCAGGAGAGGACTCTTTAAAGTAGAGACACTACATACTGATATATACCTGAACATCAGCAGGAGAGGACTCTTTAAAGTAGAGACACTACATACTGATATACACCTGAACATCAGCAGGAGAGGACTCTTTAAAGTAGAGACACTACATACTGATATACACCTGAACATCAACAGGAGAGGACTCTTTAAAGTAGAGACTAGAGACTACTTTAGGACAGAACTTGACTAAATATGGAGGAAACAACTTCTCCATCTTAGCTAAAATGGAAAAGGCAGAACAATATATTCCCGTTTATAATTCACACAAATTAGTCCGCATGGAGTTTTTTTTCTTACAAAGCCTCCACATTATTGTAAACGACTCCAAATGACCTCGGGGATCTGAAATTAGCAGCATCTGAAGCTCATTCTCCGTCTCAAGACCTCTAATGGATTGATGTCAGACAATGCGGCGGCCATTAGAAGCACAAATGGCTCCATGATTTCTATATAGCAATCCACGGACTAATAATTGCAAAGCTCTGAAAGAGAGAGTGACAACGTGACGTCTTATAAAAGGCATCCATAGGGGTCTAAAGTGCTGAAATAAGTGATATGCTACCAAAGTTTCGATGTCGTGCAGAATAATTACAGGAAAATGGTAAATGTAACTTAAATGTTTTCCATGAAAGTATTCTGCAGTCTAATAGATTTATATGACTTTGTTTTGTTCCTGCCTGGATTTAAAAGTAGTCAGACTTGACTTTTGAGTTTGTTCCAGATATTTGGAGACTAATAACTGAATCTAAAAGCCAATTCCCTCAGAGCGACGTCCTCTCGCGAAGAAATAAAGTTTGTGACGGTGTGGGAGGACACCAAATTACTGCGAAGACACATCAAGAGTGAACGAGATGAGAAGAGAGGAGATGGAATAACATGTGGGAGGAAATGACATTTCAATCTCCATCAGCTGTGAGATGGAGATTTGGATAAAACCAACACTGTAGGGGGAGAGACATCGAGAGAGAGAGAGAGAGAGAGAGAGAGAGAGAGAGAGAGAGAGAGAGAGAGAGAGAGAGAGAGAGAGAGAGAGAGAGAGAGAGAGAGAGAGAGAGAGAGAGAGAGAGAGAGATATATCATCTACCTGCACAAACTCTATCAGACTTCCTTGTGTGCTGACGACTCTCTCACAGATTTAGAGTCGCCTAAAGGAATGAGTCCGAGGGAGATCAAACTGTTCGAACGTATCCTCCTCAGATAATCCTCCAGAGTTCAGACGAACACAGAAATGCAGGTATCAGACGAGAACAACATCTAATGTAAACAAATACTGAAGTTTGAGTCAAAAAGCAACTTCCTGTGAGACTCAAGAGCTGCAGGAATGAGTCAGAACATCATCACTTCCTGTCACCTAAAGTGGAAGTCAATGGTTTTCTGAATGTGTTTTTGGATGAAATAAAGTCTGTGGTTAACACAAGCGGACGATATTTTTAATCCGTGACACTTTCAAAACAGTAGTCACGTTTTTTTCACTTTTCGTAAAGCACCACTAGGAATGAAAACACACTGTGATCGTTGAAACAACAATTCTCCTGAGTCATTGTGAGGCCTGGTCCTGTAAGTCATCATAACATGCGTTCATGTGTCCTCATTGTTGTCATTATGAATATCAACAGTTTAAGGGTTATGAACAGAGTATAGTGCATCATAGAGCGTGATATCACATGTTGTATCAACGGAGAAACTGAACTGGTAGTCAGCCCGTTGTGATGCAGATGTTTGAGTTAACCCTGATCACATGAAGGGACTCACTTTTTTTTTATATATGATTTATTTTTGCGATTTTCAAAACACAAAGACAGCAGCAATACAATGCATTACCCCTGCAATTTCTAACAAAAAAACCCCAAGACACAATACATCAGTTACAATTAGACATTAATGAAATACAAATAATAATAATAATATTAATAAAACAAAAAAAAAGGAAAAAAGAAACAAAAAAAAAGACCTGCTAGACATTTTGTGAGCATTCCTGTGAGCTGTTTCGGTACAGGGGGGGCGACTCAGCCAATAGGGACAGACTCCAACTGGAGGGACTCAACATGTTCTAAGAACGGTTCAAGTCTGAGCCCCGAATACAGTGTTTAATTTTTTCCAATTTCACAAAGTATAGAGCATCCTTTATCCAATGTGTATGAGAGGGGGGATGAGGACCCTTCCAATGCATCAAAACAACGCGCCTAGCCAGCAATGTGAGGAAAGCTACAAGTTCAGCGAAACAGGATGGAGTGGTCAACGGGTTAGACACCAAACAGGCCAATTAAGGATGAATGAAGGGACTCACTTTGATGCTGAGTGTATTTATATCCTTATGACTATTCCCACAGAAGATAATCCAGAACATTCCCTCTCCTTTGATCCAGGATTGAACCTGACCTGTTACGGTCACTGTTTAGATCGTGGAAAGAGCTAGGACCCAAAATGCAGACTACAAAGAGATAAAGATCTATAAAGAAAAGCAAGCTTTATTCTTAAAAAAGCCGATCAACAAAAAACATGGAAAGGATAATCCATAGGTCACACGAGGAAGACAACATACCCAAAAAACGATCGTGACCAACATGAAGGGAGAAAGGGAAAACAAACAATGAACCGACACCGAACACAGGAAGAGACAAGACTAAATACAGGGAGGGGTAATCACGAGACGAGAAGCAGCCGGGCAGGGGAGGAGAAACACAAGGGCAACAGGTGAACACAATCAGACAACTAGACACACCAGGGAAACTAACGACAGGAGGAAGACACATGGAGAGGGACCAGACAATAAACAAGGAGGAAAACATGACAGGGAGAACAGAACACCAAAACAAACCCACAACGAGACACACAGAAACTCAAACCCTGACATGACCTGCAGGAAGAGAAGAGCAAAGATTCCCCCGACACACTCTCACATCCAGACACTCGTGTGGAGTGCACTTTGAAGACATGGGAAAGAGAGCCGGAGGTATTCTCAACCTGCTGCAGCATTACAACCCCCCCGTGACTTCTTTATCTGCACATCTTCATCCCCTCCTCATCTTCCTCATCTCCATCCAGGAAGAGTTGGACTGAGCAGTTCCCACTTATTGTTGCAATGAAAAGGACTAAAGTTTGACTATCTGCAACAATGGGAAATAATTGCACGTTATTTTGGTAATCATTAATCATTAAAGTCAGTTTTTCTGCAGAAATGTCTTGAAATAACCCAAATCTCAGTTTTTATTATATCTCGGGGATCTTTAGTTTTGTTTTGAACTGAAAAACTGCTTTTAAAGACGCGTTTTGCCTGAAAAGTTACTTTTATGAGAAGCTGATAATCGAAACACTTGTCTAATTGTTGCAGAACTATATAAAATGAAGCTTCTTGAGATACGTTTGAAAGGAAAATGCATTTATTCGACAATGCGAATGAAAGGAATGTGGGGAAAATAACCAAAGACGAGTAAAAGTAGTTTTTGTCGGTGAGTGTCTCGCGCTCCGAGCCTCGATGTGTGATCGATACTCCATGCCCTCATGGCTCTGAATACTTCAGAGGCTTCTCCTCTTTTCATTGAGTTTCTGACACGCTTCTCAATCAACCTCAGATGACCAAAGTGCTGCACAGCGAACAAATACAATATAGAATAACACTGCAGGAGTAAAATAATAACTAGAAACGTACCTGCAGCCCCGGGGCTCCAGGTTTATAAAGAACTCCACTTTTCAAAGTGAAATCAGTTTCTGTTAAGAGAGAGAGGAGAAGTGAGGCATCAAAGCATGAAACACAACGTTCACAACATTATTAAAATACACATTTATACATATTTATTCTGCTTATATATCGCAGTACAATGAGCACATTTTTACTCAACTTCTAAACATTACATACATTCATATTTGTATTGTATTTTGTTTTATTTGATCATCTTATTGCACATTTCTATTTATTACAAAATGTCATTTTACAACATTCTCATATTCAATTTTATTTTTACATGATCCTTTTAATGCATCCTTTATAATTAATACTATTTTATTAAGTATTATTTAACTATAAAATGGTGCTCACAAAACCCAATGTCCTCTGGTATAAACACGCTTTCTCTGATTTAATAAAGTCTGTTTAAGAGACACTGATCAGTCCAATTAGAAGAGATGCACCTCAGATTTGTGATATAACATTAATTAACTCTCCTGTTGTGTTCGGGTCAAATCGGACCGATTCACTGCTTTCATCAATCATAACTTTTTTGTTTTACATTGGATTGCATTCAGGCTTCATGATATCCTTCAGAGGAGACATTTGAACATGAACAACTGCTGATCAACGCTTTCATTGAATTCTGGATGATTTAGTCAACTTTGTAACACCCATGGTGTTCCCGGTCAAAAAGAAAAGGAATTAGTAACCATCCGGATTAGATACAACACACCCACACACACACACACACACACACGAACACACACCACACACACACACACACACCACACACACACACACACAACACACACACACACACACACACACACACACACACCACACACACACACACACACACCACACACACACACACACACACACACACACACACACACCACACACACACACACACACACACACACACACACACACACACACACACACACACACACACACACCACACACACACACCACACACACACACACGCCACACACACACACACACACACACCACACACACACACACGCACACACACACACACCACACACACACACACACCACACACACACACACACACACACACACACACACACACACCACACACACACACACACACACACACACACACACACACACACACACCACACACACACACCACACACACACACACGCCACACACACACACACACACACACACGCACACACACACACTCACTCACACACACACACACACTCACACACACACACACACTCGAAGACAACAGGAGGTTAAAGCCATAACAACAACCGGACGTCTTCATCAGGTTGCAGGATGTGATCTCTTTGCTCTTGTTTTTGCTTCATGCTTATTGTTGAAAGGACGCTGATCCCGAAACAAAGCACCGAACGTCCCTCTGCAGATTTCTGATACATACCTCATGTTTCTGTCGTCTCATTAGCGGCTTCTCTAACGACGCAGAACAACATGGCCGCCGTAAGTCAGCCAAACGAGGCGCTGTTAAAAAGACGGGGAAACCCTCCTGGGACCGTGTGGCATTTTGTAAAAATCTAATTCTGCTATTAATAATCTAATAATTGTCAGGAATAATAGGCGGTCTGTTGAAAGGGATCTGACGCTTTGGATCGCGGTGCAGAACAGAATGGCTTTATTTCATATGTGCAGGAAAGTTTAGTTACTAAGTCAAAAGTAGACATGAAACAAACTGTGTGACAAACTCATGCAACTTTTCAAACGTGAGGACACTCGGATCATACGTCAAGCTTTCTATGATCACTTTAGAAGGCCTTTGGAGGGCTAAAGTCTCACATGTGTATCTGAGGTAATAAAGAGAGAAGTAGGAACATGTTCTCATACTCTACAATCTGACTTTTGAAAGATTGCATCCATTTAGGGAAGTAAGGAAGACGTTAAGAGATGTTTTTAGTTGTTTGCAGACGGCTAAACCAAATCCAAAGCTCTGAAATATTCTTTATTAAATCCAAACCACGCTACATAACACCCTTTTTGATAGTTAATCAAATGTTTTACTGTGCTGTTAATATTTTAAAGCCTCCAAATCCCCAAATATTAGATTCATGTGAGATTTAGGGAACCACCAAACATGAGTCAGACTTTCATCCAAAGTCTGAAGAGTCTCTGCTGTGTTTTACTGCCGCTCTGAAGCCTTATTCGTGGTTATGAATACACATTAATACTCGTACTACATGATATTCCTCTCCTCCCATTGGTCTGGTGGTCTGTCTGGTGGTCTGATGGTCTGGTGGTCTGGTGGTCTGGTGGTCTGGTGGTCTGGTGTTCTAGTGGTCTGGTGGTCTGATGTTCTAGTGTTCTAGTGTTCTGGTGGTCTGATGGTCTGGTGGTCTGGTGTTCTGGTGGTCTGATGGTCTGGTGTTCTGGTGGTCTGGTGGTCTGGTGTTCTAGTGGTCTGGTGGTCTGGTGGTCTGGTGGTCTAGTGTTCTGGTGGTCTGATGGTCTGGTGGTCTAGTGGTCTGGTGGTCTGGTGGTCTAGTGCTCTGGTGGTCTGATGGTCTGGTGGTCTGGTGGTCTGGTGGTCTGGTGGTCTGGTGTTCTGGTGGTCTGATGGTCTGTTGGTCTGGTGGTCTAGTGTTCTGGTGTTCTGGTGGTCTGGTGGTCAGGTGGTCTGATGGTCTGATGGTCTGGTGGTCTGATGGTCTGGTGGTCTGGTGGTCTGGTGCTCTAGTGGTCTGGTGGTCTGATGGTCTGGTGGTCTGATGGTCTGGTGTTCTGGTGGTCTGGTGTTCTGGTGTTCTGGTGTTTCGGTGTTCTGGTGGTCTGGTTGTCTGTTGGTCTGGTGGTCTGGTGTTCTGGTGGTCTGGTGCTCTAGTGGTCTGGTGGTCTGGTGCTCTAGTGGTCTGGTGGTCTGGTGGTCTGGTGGTCTGGTGCTCTGGTGGTCTGGTGGTCTGGTGTTCTGGTGGTCTGGTGTTCTGGTGGTCTGATGGTCTGGTGTTCTAGTGGTCTGGTGGTCTGGTGTTCTGGTGGTCTGATGGTCTGGTGGTCTGGTGGTCTGGTGTTCTAGTGGTCTGGTGGTCTGGTGTTCTAGTGGTCTGGTGGTCTGGTTTTCTGGTGGTCTGGTGGTCTGGTTTTCTGGTGGTCTGGGGGTCTGGTGGTCTGGTGGTCTGGTGGTCTGGTGTTCTGGTGGTCTAGTGGTCTGGTGGTCTGGTGGTCTGGTAGTCTGGTGCTCTGGTGGTCTGGTGGTCTGGTGGTCTGGTGTTCTGGTGGTCTGGTGGTCTGGTGTTCTGGTGGTCTGGTGGTCTGGTGTTCTGGTGGTCTGGTGGTCTGGTGGTCTGGTGGTCTGTTGGTCTGGTGTTCTGGTGGTCTGGTGTTCTGGTGGTCTGGTGGTCTGGTGGTCTGGTGGTCTGGTGCTCTAGTGGTCTG
>NC_136910.1:1556905-1561905 GCF_949606895.1 Notothenia rossii | reverse complement strand
TGATTCCAGATGAGCTTTTTTCCTCCTAAATAATGTTTGTAACGTTTATTTTTTAGTAATAATGTTGAGGTTTGGACCAAACGTTGCAAAGGTGTCACTTTAGGGTCATGTCCCACTATCTTTACAAACCAAAATGTGTGGAGCCAGCTCATTCATCTCAGAAAATATCCTGTCTGTTTTTCTGAAAATAGCTTTTCCTAGAATATCACCGTCCTCCTTGGTCTTTATTATTTATGCTTTCAACCTGAACTCACCCCAGTTCCCCCCAGGAGTTCATGGACAAACATGTTGAGGACACTCTGTGCTTTCCTCTGAAGCGTTAACGTTTAAATAGACCTGATCAGACTGTGTGTTACTTTATTAGAAGAGAACATGTTGTCCCTTTTCTGTCCACATGCAGCTCAGACTTGAACACATCATTATTCTGGAGCTCTCCATGTTGTGATGTTCACAGAGCTCTTCATCTCTCTCATACTGCTGTGCTGCAGCACCTCTTTTCACCCTCTGTCGGAAACCAGAGCTGCTCTGATTGGTTAGCTGGTCTATCTGTTGTGATTGTGTTTGATTCAATGTTTTGGCAGAAACAACAACATTCACTCCGATTTGACCGGCATGTTTAACAACAGAGAGGTTGCCTACATCAATGTATTGATATTCCTTTAGTTCAGAAAGGTCCAGTGGTTAATGTTGTGATATTTCAGCAGAAAAAGGTGTGAAATCGCCCTGAGAAAAAAGCTGCAAACCCTCTGTAACCCGACAGAAGTTCAGGCTGTAGTGGAGCCTGCATATTTCTCCGTTAAAACTTGACACCAGCACTTCAGAGTTCAAGTGTTTAGTGGAGAAACAGAGAGTGCGATCCAAACGCTGAGAGTTTCTAGCATTCACCTGCAGGAGGCGAGGAGCTTTCAAATCCGTCAGAAGTTTGAACTCTATTTGCAATTCATGCACAGTTTCATGCATTTCTGTGTTTGAAGTTTAGAGGATGTGATTTCTGGAGGAAGGAATCCAAACTTAAAGGTCCCATGTCATGCTTCTCTGGTTCTGACCCGTCCCCTTGTGTTCTGTAGCTTCTGCATGGGAACGGTCTGCAGAGTCAAAACCCTCAAAGTACACCCTGTAGGGAGTAAAACTCTAACACAGAGAAGACCTGTCTGCCCCTGAACGCCTCGCTGGACATTTCTCTTTTTCTTCCTGGGTACAGTGACGTAAGGGCTACCTCCTATTTTTCTCAGCTGCAGCTCAGCGGATTTCGCAGCCTGAGACAGCGGGACACGGCGAGGCCCGGCCCGTGTGTGTGTGTGTGTGTGTGTGTGTGTGTGTGTGTGTGTGTGTGTGTGTGTGTGTGTGTGTGTGTGTGTGTGTGTGTGTGTGTGTGTGTGTGTGTGTGTGTGTGTGTGTGTGTGTGTGTGTGTGTGTGTGTGTGTGTGTGTGTGTGCGTGCGTGCGTGCGTGCGTGCGTGCGTGCGTGCGTGCGTGCGTGCGTGCGTGCGTGCGTGCGTGCGTGCGTGCGTGCGTGCGTGTGTGTGTGTGTGTGTGTGCGTGCTCGGGCCGGGCCTCGCCGTGTCCCGCTGTCTCCCAGACCCCACGCAGCATTCTCACCTGTTTGTCATCACTGGTGTCATTTCCTGGTTGCTAACAAACGCCACTGTAACACCTAATCACTGATGTTCAGCTGTAACGGTGGTGGACTCATCAGAACAGAGTGGGCGAGCTGACCAATCAGAGCACACTGGGCTCACAGGGAGGGGGCAGGAGCTCCAACAAGCCGTGTAGGACAGAGAGTGAATACACATACTATACAGAGATGCTGTATGAGAAACCAATGAGAGTTTGGAACATTGAACAATATAAATCTATTCTAGTCGACCTCAACAATGGAACTATGATCAGTGGAAAGGGCCATGACACGGGACCTTTAACTCTTAGCCCACCCACATGATGAGATTTATTATATATGTAGTATTTATAAACAGGCTTTCCATTGATTTGCTGCATGATGTGAACAGGTCAAAAATAAACAAGATATGAGCCAAAAACTGAAGTTTCAAACTTTTTCTGACAAGTTTATAAACAGTAAGTCTATATCTAAAAAACCAAGTGTTTTTTTTATATTTTAAAGTTTGAATTGTGAATAAAGATATATAAACATTCACAGATCCTTCTCTCTCTGCTAAACAGACTTTCAGAAATATGCCGTTAAAACAACTCAAAATCATCTTAAAAATTCATCCAATTTACTTGTTTATAACAAAAGATTGGAAAACTAAAAGTAGATGTGAGTACATGTGTAAATATGTTGATCAGGATTAAAGTCTGCTTTAAAGAACATATGTTGTCAATACGTGTTTAAGTTAAAGTTTGGAGACTCCGCAGTTATAATAATAATACACGAGAAAATACTTCATAGACATCTGCTCATGAATACAAACTGTTCCAGACAGCCGGCAAATTATTAATATGATTCCTCCAGCTCTTTCAGAAAGATGTGTTGCAGGTGGTGATTTCATGAAATTACAGTTTCCTCCTCCTCCGCGTAAATCACAGCTTTCTGCAGAACTTCAAATGAAGCCGGTTCAGCATCATCTTCATTCTCCTCTTCATCATCACATCAGAGAGAAACACAAAATACCTTCTTGTGAAATGCCTTTAACAAATTGGTTCTTTAAGATAAACCAACATGAGGGGGGTTTGTTGGGGACTATTTTCTTTGGCGGATTAATACACATGGTGCTCTAGTGCATAATCGTATTTCATATTTTATTCAACGCATAATAATAAAAGTAAAAAACAACTGATAAACTTTAAAATAGGGATTCCTGTTTATTTCTGTCAGTTGTTTTTATTTATTCCAGTTGTAGGAGCGTAAAGTCTACGACTGCATTCAAATATTTTTCAAGACTTTTTTCTAGAAAGTAAAACAAAAGACATGATTATAAGAAAAAAGCCAGGAATCTAAAAAAAATTCATCTGACTTTTTTTATGAGTAAAAGTCAGAACGATGAGATTTTGAGAAAAAAGTCAGAATTTGGAGATTTTTGATAAAAAGTCAGAATTTGGAGAAAAAAGTCAGAATTGTGCGATTTTTGACAAAAAGTCAGAATTTGGAGATCGTTGACAAAAAGTCAGAATTTGGAGATCGTTGATAAAAAGTCAGAATTTGGAGATTTTTGATAAAAAATCAGAATTTGGAGGTCGTTGATAAAAAGTCAGAATTTGGAGATTTCGCAAAAAAGTCAGAATTTGGAGAAAAAAGTCAGAATTGTGCGATTTGCAGTAAAAAGTCTAAATGTTCAGATTTGAAAAAAAGTCTGAATTTTGACATCTTGATGAAAAAGTTGAACATTTTGAGAAAAAAAGTCAGTTATAATTTATAGCATGTCCTCTGAGCTCTGTGTCTGGCTTTGCATCTGTTCTTTAAACCATTCCCAGTGAATTCGTGTTGTTCCATCGTGACAGCCTCTCAGGCGCTGCTTGGTCTCCTGCAGCTTCTCTTCTTCAGGCTGTTAAATGTCAGGACTTGGTATCAGCGCGATCAGAGGCCATAACGAACACATCTCAAAGCATTTCCTCTCCGCATTGAATGCACCGTCACCCTCTCGACGGGAAGCTCGGGAACATCCACTTGTTTCTTTTTGCCAATCTATCTAGTGTATGAATACATAATGTTATCTCCCATCTACTCGTCCTCCTTCCTCTTCCATCTATTTCCTCGTCTCAGGATCAAATCCGATCCGACACTTCCATCAGCGTGTTGCTGCGTTCAGAGCGAACGCAGAGAGCGACACGGCGTGTTTACAGACGTCCGATGCATGGAGTGCAGCTGGATATGAGATTCAGCTTCTTTCACGCGTTTGAGATGTTTCATTCTGAGGGACCTCCTTGTTTTACACGTGTACCATCTTCCCATGTTCACGTCTTTGTTTACACATGTCTTTATTCACACATGTCTTTGTTTACACATGTCTTTGTTTACACATGTCTTTATTCACACATGTCTTTATTCACACATGTCTTTGTTTACACATGTCTTTGTTTACACATGTCTTTGTTTACACATGTCTTTATTCACACATGTCTTTATTCACACATGTCTTTATTCACACATGTCTTTGTTTACACATGTCTTTGTGTCTTTGTTTACACATGTCTTTGTTTACACATGTCTTTATTTACGCATGTCTTTGTTTACACATGTATTTATTCACACATGTCTTTGTTTACACATGTCTTTGTTTACACATGTCTTTATTCACACATGTCTTTATTCACACATGTCTTTGTTTACACATGTCTTTATTCACACATGTCTTTGTTTACACATGTCTTTGTTTACACATGTCTTTATTCACACATGTCTTTATTCACACATGTCTTTGTTTACACATGTCTTTATTCACACATGTCTTTATTTACACATGTCTTTGTTTACACATGTATTTATTTACACATGTCTTTGTTTACACATGTCTTTGTTTACACATGTCTTTATTCACACATGTCTTTGTTTACACATGTCTTTGTTTACACATGTCTTTATTCACACATGTCTTTATTCACACATGTCTTTGTTTACACATGTCTCTATTTACACATGTCTTTATTCACACATGTCTTTGTTTACACATGTCTTTGTTTACACATGTCTTTATTCACACATGTCTTTGTTTACACATGTCTCTATTTACACATGTCTTTATTCACACATGTCTTTATTTACACATGTCTTTGTTTACACATGTCTTTGTTTACACATGTCTTTATTCACACATGTCTTTGTTTACACATGTCTTTGTTTACACATGTCTTTATTCACACATGTCTTTGTTTACACATGTCTCTATTTACACATGTCTTTATTCACACATGTCTTTATTTACACATGTCTTTGTTTACACATGTCTTTGTTTACACATGTCTTTATTCACACATGTCTTTGTTTACACATGTCTTTGTTTACACATGTCTTTATTCACACATGTCTTTGTTTACACAAGTCTTTGT
>NC_136910.1:1494405-1551905 GCF_949606895.1 Notothenia rossii | reverse complement strand
GAATCGAGTGGCCTGTGTTCGTCGTCCATAACATACGCCTGCCCATACCATAACCCCACCACCACCATGGGCCACTCGATTCACAACATTACCCTAACCCTCACACCAGATACTGACTGGTTTTCGGACCCCCCCAGACCCCCCCAATAAAGCAAAACTGCACGTTTCAGAGTGGCCTTTTATTGTGGCCAGCCTAAGGCACACCTGTGCAATAATCATGCTGTCTAATCAGCATCTTGATATGCCACACCTGTGAGGTGGGATGGATTATCTCGGCAAAGGAGAAGTGCTCACTATCACACATTCTTTCAGATTTGTGAACAATATTTGAGAGAAATTGTTATTTTGTGTATTTAGAAAATGTTTTAGATCTTTGAGTTCATCTCATGAAAAATGGGAGCAAAAACAAAAGTGTTGCGTTTATATTTTTGTTCAGTGGATGTATATAATAAATGCAGAGACCTGTTCTCCCAGAAGTGAGTCAGAACACACAGCCTTTTATGTTGGATACCAGATACAGCAACATTTAGCTCAAACATAGACATGTAGTGTTGCCAAAACTGTGTGCACCAAACCTCACCTGTTTTCCCGGAGCTGAGTCCACATTGGCTCCAGAGAGTTTGATTGGTCACCGTATCTGTTGTTGAAAACGTACCTAAAATGTTTAATCCGTTTATTTGAACAATGTGATTTCATAACTCCTTAAAAACAAATTTGATCCAAACAAATTCGACCAAAAAAACAGCTGTGTGCGTCACTTTCTAGTGTTTTTAGATCTACTGTGAAGCAGCACGTTTCTTACAATCTGAATTTCAGAAATAACGTTTGAATTTCCGATAGAAGAATCTTTTTATCAGAAGAAGCTCAAACATTCCCCGCGGTTACTTTACGTAAACACTTTTTCTCTTGCTCTAGTCCTGCAGGTCAGATCTGTTTCCTGTTTAGTTTCCTGCGAGTGTTCCTCTCTCTTCCTGTCAGCTGACTCAGAGCAACAGAGCCTGGAGTTAATGATGAAGGTCGGAGGCTTAACGTCTTCTTTGTTGGTGTTAACCCTCCATTAATCTCCTGTGAATCCCAATCACAGCGTTTAGCTTCATGCTAACGAGGGGCGCTGGATGAAAGTGTCCCGCAGATGTTGGAGGGTGATGAAGGTGTTTGGAAACTCCTGAATCAATAACTCTGAAGTCCATTAATCTGCGGGTATTAGAGTAAACACAGAGCCGTGTGATAATCACCTTCAGCAGACTTCCTCTGCTCTCTGTTCACAAACACAAATTGATCCCGGAGCGAGTTTAAAAAATTGTGTAGATCATTTAGTAAATCTGCACGTTGTTACATCATGAAGTCACGGTGTTAAACACGTTCTCAGCCGCCTCGAATCGATCGGCAGGAAGTCAGAGAGAAGGAGCTTCACCTGGAAAAGGAAGTGGGGAATAACAGTAAAGCTTGAATAGGTAACATTTCCCCTCTCCTACCTGGTGAACCTCAGAGAATACCACATTTATTTATTAACTCGTCACAACATCCGTGTTTCTTTGGAGAAGATTCAACTTTTTTGAATTGAAAAGTCTAAATGTCTTCAATGGATTCCTTGTCATGTGACCCTGTGACTCCAAACCAATGCAGCACTGTGTAACTGCACTGACCACGTCTTGGTATTACATTTTAACCCAGCTTTTGTTTACATTGCATTTAGCTGAGGCTTTTATCCAAAGCGTCTCACAATAAGTGCATTCGAATGGAGTTTACATTTTGCATTACCAACATGAACACGTTCTCAGCCGCCTCGAATCGATCGTCCGGACGTTAGAGAGAAAGGAACTTTTGGACATTTTCCATATAATGTTTGATATTGTTTTATTGTTTATATTTGATATCATGTTTTTCATTTGACATTTATTTTTAATTTGTATTTTCTCTATTAAACTTTTTTAAGTATTTGCATTTGAACGTCTGCTTCTGTATCTCGTTTCTTACTGCTCTGAACACGTTGGCTCTTCTGTGACATCGTGCATGAAGGAACGTGTCTTTTCTGGAGAGTCTTTCTGACTAAATCATTTCCCAAATAGTTTTGTTGCTCGATGTTCAGAGCGTTCCCCGTTGAGACGATGCTTCAGACTCCTCTGTAATTATCAGCTCTGTGTTTGTTGAGGGATTAATGGAGGCTCTGAATGGAAACAAAACGTCCAGTTATTAACGGAGGGTTTAGTCCAGGTTCAGCAGGCACTCGGGGTGGGGGGGGGGGGGGGGGGGGGGCGGGAATAATGTGTGTGGTGTTAAACGGAGGGCAGAGCCATTGTTCAGAGAGGAAACCATTATCTGCACATTTTAATCCACAGTCCCATCACTGCAGCGTTACCTCTGAGCTGCGTCTCCATTGGATAATCCTGCCGTTAATAACCCCGGCCGCTGCGCCTCGTCTGTTTCATCATCGCGGTGTTTCTGTTTCTGGTGTTTGATAGAAAGTCTCGTGCGCCGACCTTCAGCTCGCTCACGCTGAGTTGAGCAGATGAAATGCAGCAAATTGAGCTCAGATTCTTTCAACGTAGATTCTGTGGACGTTGCAACGGGAGGAACACGTGGAAGCAGAGAGGAGATGTTTCAGGAGGTCATGACGTCTCACCAGAGGATCAAATCTTTACTCTCACTCTCATCACATCTGGCCTTATTTCAGCATTTGTTTAAAACACCAGCGTTTGAAATATTTTGGTTTATTATTTTCCCTGACTTAACAGACATTCATTTCAACCATAATCTTTAAGTAATGATTTAAAAACAATTTGTTTAGATTGTAAAAACTTACTATGACTTTCTGTGACAGTTAAAGCCTTTTTTAGAACTTTTTCCCGCACACTATACTTTGACTTTTTTATGACTTTTCACGACATGCAGCAACTTTTGAATTAACTTTTGATGTGTTTCTTTATCACAAACACTGACATAATATATATAATTTATATAAAATACAATTAGAAAAACTGTTTTTGCTACAAATTCATTTATCATTTTTAATTCGAGACACAAGCTAAATAAATGTGTAGTGACCACGATACCCATTTGTTTTTTCTCCTTTGTTTGTGATTCACTCGTGGGGCTGACCGACGGATATACGCTTGTAGTTTGAGACAAAAAATATAATGTCCTGATACGATTGAAAAGTAAGATAGTTTATTCCAAAAAAGGCAAAAAACAAATAAACGTTTTTAAACAAACTATTTGTCATATAAACTGATATTTCAATTTTAAAGCACAATAAAGAACCTAGCTGTGACGCTCTCAACCAGCAAGGTCTAAAAACTGTTTGCTTCAGTCAGGCACACCAGTAGGCTGCAGCATCTCGACCCGCAGGAGTAACGCACTCAAATAAAATAATAAATAATATACACCACAGAATCTCAGGTTATGTAAAAAGATTAGATAATATAATTTAAGGAAATGGCTCCTACAAAATCTCTTCAGCTGTCGCTCTAAAAGCAAAACGTGATCACCTGCATTCATCAATATTAAAGTGAAACATTTGAAAAACTCAACGTCTCCAGAAGCAGCAAACAGGATCACAATGGAAGCACGAGGATTGGTTCTAATGAACGTTATATTCTAAACCTTTCATTGATTAAAACCATTGAACACGTCATGTGACTGCACACATTGAGTTATTCCCGTCACCAGATTACAGCTGAGGCTTCAGATTGAAATACTGACCAGGCCTATTGGTGGAGGTTAATGAACAATAAGAGACTTCAGAGAGCTCTGATCTTGTTCACACCGACTCAATGAGACAGCTTCTCAGAGTTTCATACAACACACTTGTTTGACACACTATACCAGGATGTGCTTTCATATATTCATCAAACTATACTATGACTTGTATTCTAATATGTTTGACATGCTATGCGTTAGAAAATCTCACTGGTCCCCGGCTTGAGCTTCAACATCAGGATCCATGTATCTGTGATCCTCTCCAGAATGGAAGGAGTCATCACATACAGAGCATCAACTAGTTCCTGAACAGTGTCCTTCACATGCTGATATCCAAGAGAGGGAGTTCCACAGTCACTAGATGGAGGAATAGAAAGCAGTATTCAATGTTTACTTCAGATTAGCTCCACGTCAGAAATGATCATGCTTGTCATATGTCTCTCTCCATAGAGGCTGAATCATCATGTTAATCACATAGCTATCATATGCCTCAAACAGTCCTGATGCTCTTCTAGGTAATCACACATCCTGTCATGTTCACAGCTACAGTTGGGATACCTTTGTGATCATGTTGCTCTCATGTTGGAAGAGGACATTCAGTGTTTTCACTATACTATGATATTTTGTCTGATATTTCCGACATGCTCTTCACCCAGCTTTTCCTCTCCTCTCTCCTCCAGGATCTTGGAGCTCCAGGAGAAGGGGGATCTGGACATAATGAAGCAGAAGTGGTGGCCTCGTACGGGCCGCTGCGACCTGAACTCTCACGCCAGCGCTCACCCTGACGGCCGCTCCCTGAAGCTGCACAGCTTCGCGGGCGTGTTCTGCATCCTGGCGGCTGGGCTGCTGCTGGCCTGCCTGGTGGCCGGGCTGGAGGCCTGGTGGAAGAGCCACCGCTGCAGAGAGGAGGCCCCCAAAGAGGTGACGCAGAGCAGGGTCCACACGGAGGACACGGCCACACTCTACTTTAAGGATCCAGACACCAGCCCTGACTTAGTGGAGCTGCAGTACACCCAGCTGTAGAGAGGAGATGAGTGGAGAGTAGGAGGCTCTGAAACGAGCATTCAAATCAAATTTGGTCTTTTTATTACCTCTCCATGTGTTTTATTTTGAACCTCCAGTACACCCAGCTGCAGAGGAGAGGGAGGTTAGGGCAGTTAGTGACTTGGAACTAGCATTGAAATCAAACGTGGTCTTTTTATAACCTCTCCTCCATGGTTTATTTTCTCCCACCTCGTCCTAAACTTGCACACATCTGTTTTACTTGCAACCCTCCTGACTGACTCTCATCATAGATATTGTGTTTCACATTTGCTCCAGTACACCCAGCTGTAGAGGAATTAGTTAGTTCAATTAGTGCTGAAGAGTAGGAGGATGTGGAACAATCATTGAAATCCAATTTGGTCTCTTATTATTACCCATTACTCCATGTTATCCAACCATCGCTCCCCACCTCGTCCGAAACTTATTTCTAACCCTCCTGTCGTGCTCGGGTCCAATCCGACTGGTTTTCATCTTAAAGGTTGTGATTAACATCTGATTGAGGACTTAACGGAGCTCCAGTACACCCAACTGTAGAGCAATCAGTTAGGCCAGTTAGTGATGTGGAACCATCATTGAAATTCAATTTGGTCTCTTCTTATTCTTATTCTTATTCTTACTATTATTATTATTATTATTATTATTATTATTATTATTATTATTATTATTATTATTATTATTATTACCTCACCTCCATGTTTTCTTTTATCCACCCATCGCTCCCCACCTCGTCCTAAACTTGCACACATCTGTTTCTCTTCTAACCCTCCTGTCGTGCTCGGGTCCAATCCGACTGGTTTTCATCTTAAAGATTGTGTTTAACATTTGCTTCAAGGCTTAATGATATCCTCGACAGTCGGCAGTTGAACATATCAATTACTGATCACCACTGAATGGAATCTGTAGAGGGTTTCCAGTCATAGGAAGGGAAAGGGACGCCCTCGATCATGTCCATGCCTCAGATTAGGGCTGCTCGATTATGGCAAAAATCATAATCTCGATTATTTGGGTCAATAATTGATTAGTAACGATTATCCATTTACTTTGAAAACATCAATTTATTGGAGAAAAAAAATGTGAACATTATGTTTTTAACAGTTGATTATCCGGAACTTCAAGTATTTTCAACTGAAAAACCAATAAAAAAAAGTATTAAAAAAAAAGTAATAAAAAAAAATCGTTTTATTTCGATTACGTTGATTTCGTAATCGTTACAAGCCATAATCGTAATTACAATGAAAATATGATTAATTGAGCACCCCTACCTCAGATAGAGATTCAAGATTCAAGATTCAAAGATTTTATTGTTAAATAAATAAATCTCACAAATCCTCCCTTAAACACATTACATTACATTACATTACATTACATTGCATTTAGCTGACGCTTTTATCCAAAGCGACTTACAATACACACTCATATTTTCACATTTCTACCTCCAGATTATCCTCGAGAAGCCAGATTACTTTAAAAGAAATCTGGTTTGATTCCAAAACAATAGAAAATATACATGTTGAATTACAAATGACATACACAACACACTCCACTCGACCATCACATTCACTAGCAGCTTCTCCGTGCACTCTTTTTATTATTATGTTTTCTTGAAGCATACACTCGAGGCCTTAGAGTGGAATTAGGATTTGGCTGTTAGCGTGTTTCCCTAAAACCAGCGTGAACTCGCAGACTTTAATGATTAATTCCCACGGTGCTCGCTATTGAATTATTGTTCTAAACTCATTTTCTACTGTGAAGATTTCTGTAATTCCCTGCACCCAAAGGGTTGAGAGCCGAGATTATAATTAGCAGCAATGAGAAACGATAACACACACACACACACACACACACACACACACACACACACACACACACACACACACACACACACACACACACACACACACACACACACACACACACACACACACACACACACACACACACACACACACACTTCTGGACATTTTCCATTTCACTGTGAAATCCTTATAAGACAGAAAATCCAAGATGGTAAAAGTAAACACATCCTTTACTTAAAAATACTCTGGTGAAAGTAGAAGTACTGACTAAACTTCTTTCCTCAAATCAAAGTAAAGAGTCTTTGAAATGTCCTTCAGTAAAAAGTACCCATAACTAGCAGCTGTTTTAAAGAGTACCTGACCTCCCTTTATATTAATAGAACAATAATGTCATTGTTAGCTAATGAATGTTTCCATGGTGACCAACAGCAACATGACAACGTTTTCATTGGTCCCTCTTCTTTAGAGAAGACCAGGAAATGATGGATACACGGATCGTGTTCAAATCAATAGGCACGCAATGACTCTAAATAATAATGATCACGCCACCAAACACACATTCAGACTAAAGGAACCAGCCTGTTTGGAAAATGAGAGAAGTAGAAAGTACAGGTATTTGTGTTCAACATGTAAGAAGTAGAAAGTACAGGTATTTGAGTTCAACATGTAAGAAGTAGAAAGTACAGGTATTTGAGTTCAACATGTAAGAAGTAGAAAGTACAGGTATTTGAGTTCAACATGTAAGAAGTAGAAAGTACAGGTATTTGAGTTCAACATGTAAGAAGTAGAAAGTACAGGTATTTGAGTTCAACATGTAAGAAGTAGAAAGTACAGGTATTTGTGTTCAACATGTAAGAAGTAGAAAGTACAGGTATTTGAGTTCAACATGTAAGAAGTAGAAAGTACAGGTATTTGAGTTCAACATGTAAGAAGTAGAAAGTACAGGTATTTGAGTTCAACATGTAAGAAGTAGAAAGTACAGGTATTTGAGTTCAACATGTAAGAAGTAGAAAGTACAGGTATTTGAGTTCAACATGTAAGAAGTAGAAAGTACAGGTATTTGTGTTCAACATGTAAGAAGTAGAAAGTACAGGTATTTGAGTTCAACAAGTAAGAAGTAGAAAGTACAGGTATTTGGGTTCAACATGTAAGAAGTAGAAAGTACAGGTATTTGTGTTCAACATGTAAGAAGTAGAAAGTACAGGTATTTGAGTTCAACATGTAAGAAGTAGAAAGTACAGGTATTTGAGTTCAACATGTAAGAAGTAGAAAGTACAGGTATTTGTGTTCAACATGTAAGAAGTAGAAAGTACAGGTATTTGAGTTCAACATGTAAGAAGTAGAAAGTACAGGTATTTGTGTTCAACATGTAAGAAGTAGAAAGTACAGGTATTTGTGTTCAACATGTAAGAAGTAGAAAGTACAGGTATTTGAGTTCAACATGTAAGAAGTAGAAAGTACAGGTATTTGTGTTCAACATGTAAGAAGTAGAAAGTACAGGTATTTGTGTTCAACATGTAAGAAGTAGAAAGTACAGGTATTTGAGTTCAACATGTAAGAAGTAGAAAGTACAGGTATTTGAGTTCAACATGTAAGAAGTAGAAAGTACAGGTATTTGAGTTCAACATGTAAGAAGTAGAAAGTACAGGTATTTGAGTTCAACATGTGAGAAGTAGAAAGTACAGGTATTTGAGTTCAACATGTGAGAAGTAGAAAGTACAGGTATTTGAGTTCAACATGTAAGAAGTAGAAAGTACAGGTATTTGAGTTCAACATGTAAGAAGTAGAAAGTACAGGTATTTGAGTTCAACATGTAAGAAGTAGAAAGTACAGGTATTTGAGTTCAACATGTAAGAAGTAGAAAGTACAGGTATTTGAGTTCAACATGTAAGAAGTAGAAAGTACAGGTATTTGAGTTCAACATGTAATAAGTAGAAAGTACAGGTATTTGAGTTCAACATGTAAGAAGTAGAAAGTACAGGTATTTGAGTTCAACATGTAAGAAGTAGAAAGTACAGGTATTTGAGTTCAACATGTAAGAAGTAGAAAGTACAGGTATTTGAGTTCAACATGTGAGAAGTAGAAAGTACAGGTATTTGAGTTCAACATGTAAGAAGTAGAAAGTACAGGTATTTGAGTTCAACATGTAAGAAGTAGAAAGTACAGGTATTTGAGTTCAACATGTGAGAAGTAGAAAGTACAGGTATTTGAGTTCAACATGTGAGAAGTAGAAAGTACAGGTATTTGAGTTCAACATGAGAGAAGTAGAAAGTACAGGTATTTGAGTTCAACATGTAAGAAGTAGAAAGTACAGGTATTTGTGTTCAACATGTGAGAAGTAGAAAGTACAGGTATTTGTGTTCAACATGTGAGAAGTAGAAAGTACAGGTATTTGTGTTCAATGTGTAAGAAGTAGAAAGTACAGGTATTTGAGTTCAACATGTAAGAAGTAGAAAGTACAGGTATTTGAGTTCAACATGTGAGAAGTAGAAAGTACAGGTATTTGAGTTCAACATGTAAGAAGTAGAAAGTACAGGTATTTGTGTTCAACATGTGAGAAGTAGAAAGTACAGGTATTTGTGTTCAACGTGTAAGAAGTAGAAAGTACAGGTATTTGAGTTCAACATGTGAGAAGTAGAAAGTACAGGTATTTGTGTTCAACATGTGAGAAGTAGAAAGTACAGGTATTTGAGTTCAACATGTAAGAAGTAGAAAGTACAGGTATTTGAGTTCAACATGTAAGAAGTAGAAAGTACAGGTATTTGTGTTCAACATGTGAGAAGTAGAAAGTACAGGTATTTGAGTTCAACAAGTAAGAAGTCAAAGTGGTCTGAAAAATAAGCAGTGGAGTAAAGTACTGATACCAAAAACATGTACTTAAGTACAGTAACAAAGTATTTTTACTCCACGACTTCCCAACTCTGCTGAAAAGTAATTTAAATAAGGAAACCTCAACGTGATGCCCACCCTGTGTTCGAAACATTAACCGTGACATTATCTCTGTTATTGCTAATAGAAACGTTTCTAAAGTACCTCCTTGCTGTGATTAATGAAACAAAGCTGAGCGAATAGTGACTCCTTCTCAAGAGAGAAGCAGATCATTTAGATTAATGCACTCTGATAAATATTAATGAACAATAACTCGGAGGAAGCATCGGATAATTGCTGTGTTTAGTGCAGATTAATATCAATGAAGAGTATTGAAACTCATTTTACACGCCTTAAACCACAGAGGAAACAGAAGTCCCAGAACCAGTTTATATACTCATTTAAACAGGCGAATTGGATTCCATTATTGTAATACATTTTATATTTTTCAAAACTTTAGAAGAGGTATTTACATTAAAAGTTATCCGTGTAGTCAATTAATACATTTATCCCCACAATTGTATGCATTTTTTACCAATTAACTGAAGGAATATATAAATATATAAAATGATGAACAAAAGTGGAGAATTACCTGAAACGCCTCCATTTTACTCCTTAATTTACTTCTGGAACATAGTGACATCACTGTGTAACACTCACGCTCCTATTGGCTAGCGCTCTAATACATTGTATGTGATAGACTAAGGGGCGGGACATCTCTAAGTTGTTGACCAATCACAACAGAGCCAACCACCTAGCAGGAGACACTGCATACTGATATACACCTGAACATCAGCAGGAGAGGACTCTTTAAAGTAGAGACACTACATACTGATATACACCTGAACATCAGCAAGAGAGGACTCTTTAAAGTAGAGACACTACATACTGAAATACACCTGAACATCAGCAGGAGAGGACTCTTTAAAGTAGAGACACTACATACTAATATACACCTGAACATCAGCAGGAGAGGACTCTTTAAAGTAGAGACACTACATACTGAAATACACCTGAACATCAGCAGGAGAGGACTCTTTAAAGTAGAGACACTACATACTGATATACACCTGAACATCAGCAGGAGAGGACTCTTTAAAGTAGAGACACTACATACTGAAATACACCTGAACATCAGCAGGAGAGGACTCTTTAAAGTAGAGACACTACATACTGATATACACCTGAACATCAGCAGGAGAGGACTCTTTAAAGTAGAGACACTACACACTGATATACACCTGAACATCAGCAGGAGAGGACTCTTTAAAGTAGAGACACTACACACTGATATACACCTGAACATCAGCAGGAGAGGACTCTTTAAAGTAGAGACACTACATACTGATATACACCTGAACATCAGCAGGAGAGGACTCTTTAAAGTAGAGACACTACATACTGATATACACCTGAACATCAGCAGGAGAGGACTCTTTAAAGTAGAGACACTACATACTGATATACACCTGAACATCAGCAGGAGAGGACTCTTTAAAGTAGAGACACTACATACTGATATACACCTGAACATCAGCAGGAGAGGACTCTTTAAAGTAGAGACACTACATACTGATATACACCTGAACATCAGCAGGAGAGGACTCTTTAAAGTAGAGACACTACATACTGATATACACCTGAACATCAGCAGGAGAGGACTCTTTAAAGTAGAGACACTACATACTGATATACACCTGAACATCAGCAGGAGAGAACTCTTTAAAGTAGAGGCACTACATACTGATATACACCTGAACATCAGCAGGAGAGGACTCTTTAAAGTAGAGACATTACACACTGATATACACCTGAACATCAGCAGGAGAGGACTCTTTAAAGTAGAGACATTACACACTGATATACACCTGAACATCAGCAGGAGAGGACTCTTTAAAGTAGAGACACTACATACTGATATACACCTGAACATCAGCAGGAGAGGACTCTTTAAAGTAGAGACATTACACACTGATATACACCTGAACATCAGCAGGAGAGGACTCTTTAAAGTAGAGGCACTACATACTGATATACACCTGAACATCAGCAGGAGAGGACTCTTTAAAGTAGAGACATTACACACTGATATACACCTGAACATCAGCAGGAGAGGACTCTTTAAAGTAGAGACACTACATACTGATATACACCTGAACATCAGCAGGAGAGGACTCTTTAAAGTAGAGACACTACATACTCTTTAAGACCCTAAATGCCTTCAGTAATAGTATATCATTTGTATTTGGGACACCGCTACACTTGAAGATAAACTGACCTCAGACCTGCATCTACCTCCTAACAGCCAATCAGAAAGCAGCGTTTTGACAGGTAGTGAAGTTTTAACGTGGATCCATAAACTAAAGTGTGCGCAGACGGTTTATGTTGTGTCGCCCTGTAGCAATAAGATCTGTTTCCACATCCATAACCCCTGAAATGTCACTGTGTCACGTCTTATTGCTAATTATATGTCAATGTGGACGCCCGTGTTCTCCCCTCCTTCTTCTACATCTATCCTTTTTGTATCATTTTATTCTTTTACACTTGACTGTCTATGATCTCGTGCAGGTTACTAAGGATTACAGACTGGCAAGGGTTTCTGGTCCATTGACATATAATGACATTACAACTGCTTCATCGGAGGGGAGGAGGGACATTTGGACAGACAGAGAGAGAGGCTGGGATGAAGCAGAAGCTATTGATACAGGTCAGAATAGACCTCCTACACAACTATCAAAAATAATACAAAATACAGCATAAATAACTACATCTGTGCCGGCCACAAGGTTTGTTTTTGGTCCATTTTCTTAATCCGTAACCGAGCAGAGAGGCGTCATAACCGCAGTTTCTGTAGCCTTCTGAATTCTGGAAATCAATGAATAGATAAATATAAAAAATATAGGTAGCAAAGCAAGGAGATGTGTTAAAGGGACTAAAAGGTTTATTTCAGCTTTGCAACGTACGACATCCACACATTTGTCCTTCATTTTAATCAAAAATGAAACACCATGACTGCAATAACATATCTAATAACCTTTATTGAATTGTTATGTATAATATTATTCATATTTCTCTTAATATAGGAGCTCAGAACATGTGGCAGCTGTAGTTTAATTACCCGCCACTAATTAAAAACAAAGCTTAAATGAGACTTTTGCCGTTACAGTTTGTTAAAACTTCCAACGATAAAAACAATAAATGGAAAATCATAGAATGATTTCCAGAACCTGATGTTGCAGCTCTTTAATTAACAAACAGCCCTATTCGGTTAAGGAACAAAACAAAAACACACGTTGCTTTTAATTGGAAGTGTATTTGCATGTTGGTGTCTCTCTATGCAGACGACATGTTCATTCAACGTTATCTCTGCATTAGAAACCCTCGTGGTTCTCACGGTGCCTTTTTCTGTTTCTCCCTGCTCTGTTTCCCTTCATCTTTAACTGTGTACACATTTCATAAGGGCTCACGTTACTTTACGTGTTGTTGACATGTTGAACAGGAGAAATAACGGTTACACTGTGAGGGGAAACCCTAAAACAGCCCTCTTATAATATTACACGTAGCTTATTTAAACCTGGAACGACTCAACAAGAAAGCACGAGTTCTTATCCTTAAAACAAACTTTTGAAATGTTTCTGACACATACGTTGAGTCAGTATTGAGATCTATCATCAAACCGTTTTATCCAAGTTATTTGAGCACATTTAAATGTAAAAGATACGTCTCAGTTGCAGAATTGCTCATGAGGAAGAAATGAAAATCCAAAATGACATAAATATGTTGAAGTTTGACATCTTACACAACGCTGCGTTCAGAAAACTCATATTTTCAAAGTTCTACTTCCAGATTAGCCTCACAAAACCAGATTACTGAAAAAAACTCAGATTATATTCCAAGATAATGGGATATGTTTTTAGCTAATTTAGCAAAGTAGCCTTGCAAAGCTACGTTGGTCCCAAAAGCATCCAGCGAACATTCAAACTAGAAGTTAAAACGTATAACTTTTATTATGTTCCCCAGAGCAACCGCTGCACTCTAGCTAAGTAGCCATGATGGCGGTCATTAAAATAATTGTCAGAAATGATGAGTGCACCGTCCAGTTTGTAAAGCCCTTTACCATTCTCCTCTGACTCAGTTATTCCACAGAAATAGAAAGTGTAAGAGCAGGACTACGCAGCTTGAGACCCAGCAGGTCAGCTGCAGGTTTGACACAAAGGTTAAGAAGACAACCTCCAATCACAGAGCTTCACTTAAACATCACTTAACCAATTAACTGAAACATGTCCACTTCAGATATTGAGGACAAACTCCTCTGACAGCGTCATTTGCACTTCAGCTACTGTAGTGTAGACATGTCAATGAAAAACGTAGGCTCCTCCAACAGAGCCTCATGGATATATACAGGACACACAACTAATAAAACAGATCAATAGTGCAAGAGGAGGTTTTGAGATGTGCAAGTAAATACAAAGAAAGATTAAAAACAGAATAGAAATAGTGCAAGGAAGTAATAATAATAATGATCAAACAATCAGCCAATCTAAAACTGAACGTATTCAACACTTCCTCACACAGTCCACTTCAACGCATGAACATCTAACGGATTATTATTTAGGAAATGGAAGAAATATCTAATTGAACACAATATGAAACAGATCAAAGAAGAGAATGTTTTAAGATGTGCAAGTAAATACAAATAGAATAGAAATAGTGCAAGAAAGTAATCACAAAATCTAAAACTGAATAAATTGCCTATAATACTTGTCCTCACACAGTCCACTTCAACGCGTGGACATCTAAAGGATTATTACTTGTGAAACAGATCAAACAGATCAAATAAAATAGTGCAAGAGAATGTTTTGAGATGTTCAAGTAAATAGAAATAGAAATAGAAATAGAATAGAAAGTAAGGATCCAAAATGAACCAGAGCTCGACCCACTCCACAATCCTTTCTTTGCAAAGTCACAGGAGGGAGAGTGCTTTAAAATCCCTCCTCCACTCATTAGAGGAAGTTGTTTGTGAGGCTTTCAGACTTCCCTCCTCTGCACTTACATCCTCAGCCTGTCCTTAATGACCAGCTGAGGTTTTAATCCCCGGCATTTATTTATTCAGGGCTAGCCGCCAGTTTTGAGGGCGCTGAAAACATATTTTAATGAGACGCCAGTCGGGAAACAATAGCCCGAACAGAGATGTTTTAATTGTCTCTGAGCGGAGGGAGAGAGATCTTTCAGACAACAAGGATAAGGTTTGAAAAGCTGCAGACAGATGCTCAGCCTCGGAGGATCAAGATCTTGAGAATCTGAGCTAAATAAACAGCCTTTTCATCTCAGATCAAAACCAGCTGTGGTGCTGTCATTGTAATAAACCTGGACTGATTTGCACAAAAGGAACAACTATTTAAATATCTGTTTATAGTGCAGGCAAAACAACGGTGAGCTAATCTTGACATTTGCTAAAAATAATATCATTTAAACACAGAATGTCCTTTTTTAGATGTCAGAGCTAAAATCTAAAATCAGGGAATGTCCTGTGGCTCCTTCAAAATAATAGGCATGTAAGAACAGTTTTATTTGCATTCACGGAAACGTTTCAATCGTAAAAATCTCAAAATTATAATGAAATAATCAAAAGAATCGCCTACAGCATATTGTGTTCATAATGTCCTCACACAAGCATGAACACCTAAAGGATTATTACTTATAGAAAATGGATGAAATATCTAAATGAACATAATCTGTGGGCGTCAGGGTGGGTTTGTAAATAACTTCTGAATATCTAATAATGTGTGTTTTAATGTGTAAATGTGTCATGTGCATTGTTCTGAATATCACTTGTGTCACTGTGATGAGTTACTGTGACTAATACCATTTACCTCTGAGTGGAAGTGAAGCCAATGCTGGAGCCAAGCCAAGATGCGTTCAGGGACACGTGCTGCGTTCAGGGACATGTGATGCGTTCTGGGACACCTGCTGCGTTTAAGGGACACGTGCTGCGTTCAGGGACACGTGCTGCGTTCAGGGACACGTGCTGCGTTCAGGGACACGTGCTGCGTTCAGGGACACGTGCTGCGTTCAGGGACACATAACGGTTACACTGTGAACTAACCCTAAAACAGCTCAGTGTTCTTATCCTTAAAATATACTTTTAAAATAGAAATTGTAGAAAAACTAAATGTTTAGGAACTCGGACACATACGTTGAGTCCTTGTTGAGAGGTTGATATATCATCAGACAGTTTTATTCAAGTTATTTGAGCACATTTAAATACAAGATATTTCTCACTGGCAGAATTGCTCATGATGCAGAAATGAAAGTCTCAAAGTACATCAATATTTTGAAGTGTGACATATCTCACAAATCCTCTCTTAAAAAAACTCATATTTTCAAAGTTCTACTTCCAGATTAGTTTCATGAAGCCAGATTACTGTAAAAGAAAATCTGGCTTGATTCCAAAATAAAGTTTTTTTTATTTTAAACTCTGTAAATACCCGATAAAAACAGACTGCTTTCTTCCACGCAGCTCGGAGTTATTTGAGCATATTTAAGTGTACAAGATGTATAGGAGGAAAAAGTCAAAAACCCTGAGATATCGTATATTATATAAATCAGAACATGGCAGGAAATCTCTATATTTGACCTTCTGAAAATTGAATTTTTTGCCGATTTTGATTGAAAAATTCAACTCAACGATTGATCGATTATAAAAAAACGCAGCTCAGAGTTATTTGAGCACGTATAAATGTACAAGATATTTCTCAGTTGCAGAAATGAAGGTTCCTCCATTAAAAAAACTCATATTTTCAAAGTTCTACTTCAAGATTAGCTTCATGAAGCCAGATTACTGTAAAAGAAAATCTGGCTTGATTCCAAAATAATGGATTTTTTTATTTTAAACTCTTTAAATACCCGATATAAACAGACTGCTTTCTTCCACGCAGCTCGGACGTGGAGAGCGTGTCGATCAGGCGGTTAAAAGGCGAGTCACGCGTCCCTTCTTTGCTTTTACACCTCGTCCTTTACCTTCCTCTGACCCAGAGTACGGAGGATCGACGGGGAAACACTCAAGTGTCTATTAATGCCTAACAAGTATGCATGGCTGCAGTCAGCGGGATGCAGAGTCAGCCGATGTTGTGATTAAATTGTTCAGATAGCGGACCGATTCTCTGATCCTGATTCAGAGATTGTTCAAGGGCAGGAGGGAAACGCTCAGAGCAGGGGGAGGGAACAACAAGAGATTACTCTAAAGGTTAAATTGAGAAAACACGGTGGAAATATCTGTAAAAAAACTCAACATCTGAAAAACCGTTTGTTTTACTTGAACATGAATCTGTCTGTAAACCCAACGAGAACAATACGTTTACTTGGAAGCAGGAATTCAAGATTGAGATTCAATCAGAAGTCGATGATTGCTTCAACAGAAATCCTTCATGAAGACCTTTTTCTGAGATCAATGTATTCGTATTCATGGTCCTCTTTGAAATAAATACATAACAAACCAAAAACCTTGAGAAAACCTGAGACAAATTATAAAAAAAGACGCAGCCTTGGCAAGAGCGGAGAGAAACAGAAAGTGATTATTCTAAAGGTCAAGTTGAGAAAAACACGGAAAGAATATCTGTAAAAACTCAAAATCTGAATTCAGGTTTAGACTGTTTTTCCTTACTTGAATATGAATCTGTAAACCCAACAAAAACAAGTTTACTTGGAGGTCAAATGAAGCAGGAAATCACGATTCAGATTCAATCAGAAGTCGATGATTGCTTCAGCAGAGTTTGAAGACATTGAGAAAACAGACTAAAGATAGAAGGACGCAGCTTTTACAACGAACCACCTTCAATCCGTTTGGCTCCAGCGTTGCTTCCCTCCCTCCCTCCAACCTGTAATCCTCACTGGCCAAGTTTGATTTCAAGGTGCACATACAGCATGTGGCTTTCTGTGGCCACAGCAAAACAAACAGAGAGTCTCTTATCAGAACGCCACGACGCAGAGACATTGAGACCCACCTGAGAATCCGGCCCACCGCCAATCTCAGCCTCTCTGTCCTCCCCCCTCTGTGTTCTCCCCTCTATCCTCCCCCTCCTCTTATTATAGGACAAGGAGGTGAATCTGGAACAGGTGCATCGTCGTATGAACAGTCTTTTGGACGAGGACTTGGTCCACAAGCAGATCCCAGGTCCGTCTATCGAGATCTCTGCGCTGGACATCGGCAACATGCAGCCCAGCCAGGCCTCTCTGATGCCCTCGGACCTCGCTTTGACCACCTTTCTGCCAGGGGAGGGGGGTCCGCCACCTCCTCTACCCCACCCTCACCATGGGGGGTCCATAGGGAGGACGCACCACCTGTCTCAGGCTCCTGGCAGCAGCACGTTGCCCCTCCACCTGCACCACCACCACCACCAGGCTCTCAACACCATGCAGTGCAAACACAGGCAACCCAACGGGGGGATTTTCCGTCAGAGTCCTGGCAAGACCCCCACCCAAATGCCAATATCCTACCAGGGAGTCTCCGCAGGACCCATACCCGAAGTCATTGATGCCACACACAGTACGTCCATTTAAATAGGATTGTTTTTCCTTCATAGGTGAGTCGCACCTCTGGACTATGGTTTAAAAGGTCATGTTTAAAAGGTCATGTTTAAAAGGTCATGTTTAAAAGGTCATGTTTAAAGTTCTCCGATCAGAAACAAAAAGAGATTATTCTAAAGGTTAAGGATCTCCTA
This sequence comes from Notothenia rossii, assembly GCF_949606895.1. Taxonomy (NCBI): domain Eukaryota; kingdom Metazoa; phylum Chordata; class Actinopteri; order Perciformes; family Nototheniidae; genus Notothenia; species Notothenia rossii. The sequence continues at coordinate 1,533,778 of NC_136910.1, read as the reverse complement.
TCATGTAAAGTGCTATTCAAATGTAATCTGTTGTCACTAAATTGAAGCCATCTCCTCTCATGTTTAAAGATCTCTTATCTGTCCTGGTAAAAGATCTCGTATCCTGTTTAAAGAGGAAGTCATCGATGCCACACACAGTACATCCAAAAGGATTGTTTTTCGTTCATAGGTGAGTCTCTGGACTTTGGGTTTACAGATCTCCTATCATGCTATGTGTGTGCATACATGTCCATGATGTGTTCTGCTCAAAATACCAAACACATATTATGGGTCTCAGATACAGAAACTTAAAAAACATATCTATGATGTGTTTTCCTCAATACTCATATTTCTGTATAAAAGACATCAAAAGGTGCAATGTGCACGATGGGAGACCTTTAGATACGAGAGGAAAACTATGTACAAAGAAAAAAGTTAGCTTTTGTATCTCACTATCAGAAAAAATATGGGTCTTGGTTTGGGATGGGGGGGGGGGGTAATTTGTCTCTTGTACATATGTGTAAATACCAAGAGAACGAAGTGAGGTTTAAAGTGTATTTTGAATATTCTCAATTTTTGGAAGTTGAGTTATAAAAAACCCACAAAACAAGATAAAAAAAAATATATAAACCTTGATGAAGAAGTTCTGACTGTTTGAATGGCTTTGTACATTTTGTTCAATATGAAACAATGACGCGAAATCCATTGTGATTGTTTTCTAAAGTGCCGAAAATTAAACGATGTCTCTCCGCAACTCATCGATGTAAACGACTACCCATGATGCACCGCTGTAGGGACATTTTAGTGTTGGACACCTACTGTTATGCATCTCTGTACCAACCCTATATATCTGCAGCATCAGAAGGATCACACTCTTCATTTACTTTGTATTAAATATATGATATACATTGTTTTTCAGATCTAAAGTCTACATTCATTTTCTTACGTTGACTGTAAATTGTGTATTGTTGGGGGGGGGGGGGGGGGGGGGTCATATTTTACACACGGCTTAGTGGTTTGTTTTTTAAAGTAGCTTCTTCTTTTGGCATTCGTACTGTCTGGGTTTGGGCTGTCAGAACGAGGACGAAGGAACGAAGGAGAGACTCTTAGGCTGCGGTCGCTGGTGGTTTATTGGGACGAACCGTCGGGAAATGGTGACTTTTTGGTTCGGTTTCTGTTCATCGATCATCTAAGGTTGGCCTCAGTGGGAACATGTGATGCTGCAGATGCACTGTCACCAGATATCAGTCATGTTGTACAATAAGAATCAATATCACAAAGTTATGTTTTTAAAAATGCATTTTTAGATGCAATTCTAGTTCCTTATTAAATACCGGAAACCAGAACATTGGGAAATGTCTTAGTTTGATGCTGAGATATTTTAGCAACCATTGGACGGATAACCATGAAGTTTGGTACAAAGATTGATGATCTCTAGTTCCTCAATTTGGACCCTTAACTTTTATACTTTCCTTTTAATTGAGCAGTTCAATTGACTCCTTAAAAACCCAAAAGCATTGACTTTGGAGATTACACTTTGGGCATTTTGTCCCAATTCATCTCCGAAAGGTATTAACAGATGGGTTATTGATAAAGATGTATAAATACCAGCACTTTCTACTGTCCGATACCTGTCTTAAATACCTATGTTCTCTCTGAAGAGGAAGAGGATGATCGAAAACGTTGGGCCTAGAAGTTTGTTAAAAGCATGTAGAATAAGTGATCTCCTGAGGTTTTTGTACTCAACACAACATGTTGGTTTCCATTGGTTACCGAATCCAAGGTGTTCTTTAAATGTAACTTTAAACCATTACAGAGCCACCGGGTCTTTGGCCATTCATTCCTAAATGTTGGAACCAAAACTTTGTTGACTTTGTCCAGATTTTGAAAACATGTGTGTTTGTTGGCACTTATCTTCATGAAGCTCTTTCATTGGTTGCCATTCCTCTTTAGCGTACTCTATGTGTTCGGGGTTTTCTTTTCGTGAACGCAGCCTAACAGTCTCCAGCCTTTTTTGTATTTGTTATATTTAACCTGAAGAAAGAAGTCCTGTAGAAAGAACTATCAGCTATATAGATATGTCTTTACTTTTTGATACTAGAGAATTTAATGTGGATCCTTGTATACAGGTTGTGTTTCTCCTGCAGAGCAGTGCAGTGATTTTAGTCGCTCAGAGTGAGTGAGATATTCCCGTCCCAACGAGATCCATTATCCAAAGTGCAATCAGAGCTGCAGGCGCCATCCCTCAACTGCTGTAATATAGAGGGACTCATTATGTTTGCTAAAGATTGTTTTTCCTTTGTAGAATACTGTATGATGAACTTTGTGGACAACAGGATATATGAAACCACACGCCCTCCTTGCTCTGCCTTCATAAGTGCAATTAATGTGCATTTATGGGCCTGATGAGTTCTGAGAGACGCAGCTCGCTGTCTCTTAATGGGTTTCTTTTACGAAATGTCCTCATGTTAACATCTGAAGAGGAAAGTAGAGGTACCCTAACTTGACAGAATGAAGGGCTTCATTTCTCAAATTCATTTCCAGCTACGCTAACTTTAGATTCAGCAGTGAACGTCAACTTTGGTGAATCTTAAGCGCTAATGAATCCAATACGATGTTCATTTTTAGGGAAACTGCATTGATTTGAGACGAAGTTTACGACCAACACACTTCTTCTGGTGCTTGACCTTTTAAAAAGTTCTTAATGTGGAAACAAATGGATCCAGATGTTCAAGAAGCGCTGGAATTAGACTTTATGTTTAGAGATACTACACTGATTTGAGTCTAAGTTTCCTAAAACCATCAAATCTGTTTCCGTTTTGCTCTAATTCTTTAAAGAGTTCTTCATATGATAACTGTGAGAGAAAACGCTCAACAAACGCTCAACAAACGCGCAACAAGCGTTGGCGTTGAATCGTCCAATCAGGACTTTTCTTAGAGACAATGCACTGATTTCAGTCAGAGTTTCCTAAAACCGTAAAATCTGTTTCCCTTTTGCTCTAAATCCTTAAAGAGTTCTTCATATGGTAACTGAGAACAAAAGCGGTTCCGTTGATTCGTCCAATCCGGACTTGTCTTGGGGACATTTGAGTCAGAGTTCATCCTGTTGAGTCAGATCTTCTCTTGACTCTAACTCTGCAGAAACCACCTTAATGTCTCTGCTCAGAAACCATGGATACATCCCATGTTGTTCCAAAGGGGGGTTGAAGGCTAATGCTGTGTCCCTGTGTGAATACAGATTCTTTCCTGCATCAGATAAACTGTCCCTTGTGTTTCCTTCTGCTGGACGACTCGTCTCCTCAGACTCTTCGTGGATGTTTTCTAACCGTAGCTTTTTCTCGTTGCTTTTTCACTTCACGACGATACGACGGGTGCACTGAGAGGAGCCTAACGCTTACTGTGATTGGTCGGCAGACAGAAAGTAAACAGGAAGTGTGTCTCCATGTGTCCTCCCCCCCCTTCTTTAGTCCCCGTCAGAAGATGAAACTGTCATCGCATAAAGTCTGTCCGTCCATCTGAGACCCTGATTTTATTTATGAATATGCTGCTTGGAGTTTCTTAAATCTTTAATAAAGAAATATTGTTTACACATTGGTTGCTGAGGTTGTGTCGATGACAGTTGTTGTTATTTACACCACACTGAGATGACTTACGACAGTCTAAAACCCAGAGATAGAAAGGTGAAAAGGAACATACATTTGGAAAGCTGTTAATCGATTATCACCACTATTGCTGGAGATTATTTTTCTGTCATTAGACAAAATGACTTTTTACTTTAAAGCAAAACAAAATCCAATAAATAAATGACTCTACCTAGAGACTCTTTAAGAAGGACATTTAATTAAAGGTAGTGCGCAACAAATATAAGCGTATATATCTAAACGCATTAGTTTTGGGTGTGGAAATCATACCGGGTCTCTTTTCTGGCATTTTTTAGATTAAAAAAGTAATGAATTGGGAAATTATTAATTAATAATTTTAATCAATTAGCTTCAGATCCTATCGAGTGTTAACTTTTTCTTGCTGCTTTTTACCAACCAAACAAATGTTAAACATTATGTATTTATTAAGTTGAAAACATTTATGTATTTACTTTTTGGTTATATGCTTTTTTGGAGCGTGCACAGTTATTCTTTTTTATAATCTCAACCAAAAACTTAGAAAAATATATATATATATATTACAATTAAAGGTCGGGGTAGGTCCTTTTGGAGAAACCGGGTGCGCAAGAATTTGAAAATACACAGCCGGAAGAAATCTGCCACTTCCTCACAGAGCCCCTCCTCCAACACACACGAACGCGCACATGACCAATGACGGCATGAGATAAGTTTGTGCACAGATGGAAGGCTAATTTTTATAAATAAATAAAAGTTAATTTTGTTTAGATAATTTACATGTAAAGTCTCCATCTAGTGGCCGTTAGAGGAACTGCAGCTTGTTCTACAGAGCTGTTGCTCATTAGCACCATGTGAATAAAGAAAAGATGATACATATTTTAAAACAACTGACATATTCTGTGTAATCTCATCCTCACACACACACACACACACACACACACACACACACACACACACACACACACACACACACACACACACACACACACACACACACACACACACACAAATCCTCTCACAGCTTCCTGCCGTAAGCGCCTGGCACAAAACATCCTCCACTCTGTCAATTAGGGGGAAGGTTTAGTTTGACGCACCGGGAGGAGGAATCAAACCGACACACACACACAGGATGTCACCTGTCCTCTGGCTTTAAACTCAGCTGCGTTTCCTGTCAGCGCTGCGAGAGGCTGACGAGGATAAATGGGAACACGGTCGCCTGGTTTGCTGGCGGGAAATCTGATGTGTTGGTGCTTTATAAAAAAATATATACACACTGTTCATATTATGTCATGTTTCAGTTCCATTATCCGTCTCTATGCACATTTCAGAGAGGATTAACGGTCACTTTATCTGACTGAAGGCAGATCAGATAAGGAAGTTGCATATCAGCCAAAACCGAGCATTACTAAGTGCGTTCAAACAAAAATATTTAAGTATTAAGATAAGAGGTACTTTATTGATCCCAAATTGTGAAATGTTTGCGTTGCAGCAGCATACAAGACAACAAAACAAAACATCGCACATCAGTAGAAATGAAAGAGTAAACAATACTATAATTGAAACATCTGAAAATAGAATGAAAGCAGCATTAAGAAGTAGAACATATACTGTAGACCGTGAAGATACAAACAATCTATACACTTTGACAATGAAATACTATTGAAAGGCTTTAGACACAATATAAAGCAGGATATTATTTACATTAAGAGTGTAGGGAATGGAATATTAAATATAAATACATGTAAAATACAGTGTATTATTTCTATGTAATGCTGTATGAATGTGATATGACTTCTAGTGATGATGTAAGGCAGGGGGGTCAAACTCAAAAACACAGTGGGCCAAAATCAAAACATCGGTAGCCTGCTAGTCGAGGGCCGGACTGGTTCAATGTAAAACTTATTGAAATGAACTTATTGCACATATTTTACATGACATGTCACTCATTAGTCTCTTTTATCCAAAGCGACTTCCATACTCAGTACTGTGGACAATCCCCACAGGAGCACTTTGGGGTGAAGTGTCTCAGGGACACAACGACATGCTGACTGCAGTGGGGTTTGAACCTGTGACCCCCTGATCCAAACACCAACGCACTAATACACTGCGCCACACTCCTCCCATTTTAATATTCCCATACTCAACCTGGAACTAACAAAGCTTAAATGATTGCCTTTAAAAACATAATTAAACATTAAATAATCAGTTCATTCATTTCTTATGGCTCTATCTGCAGCTTCTCCAGAGTCATTTCTTATGATTACATTTTCCCACAGGCCAACAACAGCTTCAACAAAACTATTTCCCTCAAAGAGAAACCAAACATGCCCTGTTGTCGTGAGAGAGAAAGTGCAGAAGGAAACATCCATTAAACTCAGCGTGCTGCTCTGTGATGCTAGCTCAGATACTTGGCCTCTCATCTTGGGTGCAAGGTCATCAATGTTTGGGCTCAGGCTCTGAGCTGAGGAGACCCTCAGGATGGAGTGAAGGTGAGCGTGCAATATACCGGAGGGCCAGATCTAATAGGAATTAGAAATGATCCTGCGGGCCGAAATTAAATCCACCAAGGGCCTGATTTGGCCCCCTGGCCTTTAGTTTGACACATGTGGTGTAAGGCCTTGTTCAGATTAAACTCTTTGTAAAACCTTAACAAATATACAGATTTGAAAAATACAGATCTAGTGAGGTAAAGTTAATGCACGGCTGCTGGGGTTTAATTATTGAAAAATCGTTTGGTTTTAAAGAAAAATTACATTTATAAATATTATAAATACCCAGAAATAGTTTGTGTTGGACCCAAACTGAGATATGATATTTAGTTTGCACCATAATCATTAAATGTACCTCATGGTGAAATACAATGAACAAAGATTTCTGTTCCATAAATCATCGATTTAATGACTGCCTACCCCTCATTGTGCAAAACTTAAAAAGAGACTTCCTGTCTTTTCAGAGTGTTTTCCACAGATTCCCCATCATCCAGGCCCATCTTTTATCTCCCCAGCATTAAACTCTGATAAAACACACAGTTTATCAGCTCTTCTCGAGCGACTGCCCTTTGAGCACTTAGAGCTGTTGGTGCTTTAAACGGCTTCCTCCTGCTCTCTCCTGTATAAAACACATCATTACTCACTTTACTCGCAGCAGCTGGAAGAAATAAAAGTGGGAGTCCAGAACCCGGGCGGTTACGTTCCATTAGACGTTAACGGGTCATTGTCAGTAAATCAGACGCAGGACAGCGAGGACACGCCCGGTTATTGTAACGTAGCGCCATAAAAATGCAGATTCACTCGAAGTGCTGCAAAGATCCGAGCCTGCAGAGCACTTAGCTCCGAGCGCTAACGTTAGCTCTCCGTTAGCTTCATGTCTCAGTTATCAGTTACTCTGAGAGATCAAACCCTCCTGAAACACATCTGGGAGCAAGAACATTCTGCCTGCAAGAAAATAACGTTCCCCAAGGCACTTATAACAGAAGTGCAAGAAGGCTGATACACCTAGAGCAGAAGACACACTTTAGGAAGAGGGTGTGAAGTGGATTTTGATTAAAGGTGAAATGTGAACAATTGAGAGTCAATCTAGTATTTTAAATTATCTTAGCATTATTAAGAACATTTGAATGTCACGTCACGTCTGTATGAAGATTAGCTTTCACTGTTTTTGCCTTTGCAAAGACTTCTGTGAAATAATCAAATCATCCTCTCGATCAGGCGCTCAATCCCAACTGCATTCTGGGACACATCAGCATTTTGGTTGCACTCATAGGGCCGGTTGTAACTTTAAGACTTTATAAATATATATATATAAATATATAATATATATTAAATAATGTATTATATTACATGCATTGGGTTATTATCAGATAGGGTAATAACTTCATAAATAACTACGTCTGAAAGCAGAAGGGAAAACAATTGAAAGAAAATATTCAACATTACACCACTTGTATATATAATATTCTTCGCTCTTGCGGGGCCACAGAAAATGAAGTCCTGGGCTGGATTTGGCCCACAGGCCTTGAGTTTGACCACCCTGTGTCCAGATCAACCAGTATATTTATGTATTGATTGAGAAACTTTAAATAAAGACTTTATAGGAGCAGAAACTACATATTGTGCTTTTTGCAGATGGAAATTAGCTATGAGCTCAAATCTGGCATGATGAATCTTCTCTGAGATGTGTCTGTATGCATGGACCTTCAAATAAATACATCATAATAATACAGAGTTTTCTAGTAGCAGAAACAACTTGTATGTTGTTCCCCTCCTCGAGGCTCGATGTTCAATCACCAGTCTCTCCTTCTCTCATGTGACGGCTGACATGTAGATTACAATGGGTCACCTGACGTTTAAGTCAAAGTGATGGAAGTGCCATGCATACGTCTCAGTGACGGTTCAGCAGTCCGTCTCTCTCCCATCAGAGAAAAGGCCTGGTGGTGATCATCTGAGTAATTGCCGTCACTTATCTCTCCCTGTGATGAAACCTGCAGCCTCGTCTGAATGGTTGGTGTTTCACCCCCGTGCATTATGCATTATTATTCCCCTACTCAAGTGTGCTATGTCCCTGATTTATATTTATATGCTAATACAGCGCGAAAAGAACATCTGAGTATCCGCAAAGAGATCTTCAATGGCTCTGAACCTGAGTCTGTGGTTCATGCTTTCAGAATCAGAAAACCTTTATTCGTCCCACAGAGAGGACATGTGGGACAAGCTTCATATCTTCATATCACCCAAGAAGCCAAAGAAGAAGTCAAACAATATTAGAGGTGAAATGTGCTAGAATAAATTGCACAGCTGTTTACGGAAATGATAACTACTTTCTGACGTCAAGAGACGTATAGAATACTTTTCACTCTGGGACTTGAATTCATTTCTGAGTGATAACATTTCCGTCTTATTTCTCCGTTTGTACTTACGGCCTCACAAGTATTTCTACATCCGTGTGACTTCCCTGTATTCCACATAAAGCTTGTTGTGAAAAGAATCATGTATATACTTGAATATGCAGAACAGGGTTCATGTTTAAAAATCATGTTTCCAACAAAAAGGCCCAAGAGAGTCAAACATGTAACTTCAGAGAGTTCATGAAAGCTTGGCATCCTAACCCCTCCCTCTATAGCACTAAAGAGTCTTCCTCTCTCTATAGCACTAAAGAGTCTTCCTCTCTCTCTATAGCACTAAAGAGTCTTCCTCTCTCTCTATAGCACTAAAGAGTCTTCCTCTCTCTATAGCACTAAAGAGTCTTCCTCTCTCTCTATAGCACTAAAGAGTCTTCCTCTCTCTCTATAGCACTAAAGAGTCTTCCTCTCTCTATAGCACTAAAGAGTCTTCCTCTCTCTCTATAGCACTAAAGAGTCTTCCTCTCTCTCTATAGCACTAAAGAGTCTTCCTCTCTCTCTATAGCACTAAAGGGTCTTCATCTCTCTATAGCACTAAAGAGTCTTCCTCTCTCTCTATAGCACTAAAGGGTCTTCATCTCTCTATAGCACTAAAGAGTCTTCCTCTCTCTATAGCACTAAAGGGTCTTCCTCTCTCTATAGCACTAAAGAGTCTTCCTCTCTCTATAGCACTAAAGAGTCTTCCTCTCTCTATAGCACTAAAGAGTCTTCCTCTCTCTATAGCACTAAAGAGTCTTCCTCTCTCTCTATAGCACTAAAGGGTCTTCATCTCTCTATAGCACTAAAGAGTCTTCCTCTCTCTATAGCACTAAAGGGTCTTCCTCTCTCTATAGCACTAAAGAGTCTTCCTCTCTCTATAGCACTAAAGAGTCTTCCTCTCTCTATAGCACTAAAGAGTCTTCCTCTCTCTATAGCACTAAAGAGTCTTCCTCTCTCTCTATAGCACTAAAGGGTCTTCATCTCTCTATAGCACTAAAGAGTCTTCCTCTCTCTCTATAGCACTAAAGAGTCTTCCTCTCTCTATAGCACTAAAGAGTCTTCCTCTCACTATAGCACTAAAGAGTCTTCCTCTCTCTATAGCACTAAAGAGTCTTCCTCTCTCTCTATAGCACTAAAGAGTCTTCCTCTCTCTCTATAGCACTAAAGAGTCTTCCTCTCTCTATATAGCACTAAAGAGTCTTCCTCTCTCTATAGCACTAAAGAGTATTCCTCTCTCTATAGCACTAAAGAGTCTTCCTCTCTCTATAGCACTAAAGAGTCTTCCTCTCTCTCTATAGCACTAAAGAGTCTTCCTCTCTCTCTATAGCACTAAAGGGTCTTCATCTCTCTATAGCACTAAAGAGTCTTCCTCTCTCTCTATAGCACTAAAGAGTCTTCCTCTCTCTATAGCACTAAAGAGTCTTCCTCTCTCTATAGCACTAAAGAGTCTTCCTCTCTCTATAGCACTAAAGAGTCTTCCTCTCTCTCTATAGCACTAAAGGGTCTTCCTCTCTCTATAGCACTAAAGAGTCTTCCTCTCTCTATAGCACTAAAGAGTCTTCCTCTCTCTATAGCACTAAAGAGTCTTCCTCTCTCTATAGCACTAAAGAGTCTTCCTCTCTCTCTATAGCACTAAAGGGTCTTCATCTCTCTATAGCACTAAAGAGTCTTCCTCTCTCTATAGCACTAAAGAGTCTTCCTCTCTCTATAGCACTAAAGGGTCTTCCTCTCTCTATAGCACTAAAGAGTCTTCCTCTCTCTATAGCACTAAAGAGTCTTCCTCTCTCTATAGCACTAAAGAGTCTTCCTCTCTCTATAGCACTAAAGAGTCTTCCTCTCTCTCTATAGCACTAAAGGGTCTTCATCTCTCTATAGCACTAAAGAGTCTTCCTCTCTCTCTATAGCACTAAAGAGTCTTCCTCTCTCTCTATAGCACTAAAGAGTCTTCCTCTCTCTCTATAGCACTAAAGAGTCTTCCTCTCTCTCTATAGCACTAAAGAGTCTTCCTCTCTCTCTATAGCACTAAAGAGTCTTCCTCTCTCTATAGCACTAAAGAGTCTTCCTCTCTCTATAGCACTAAAGAGTCTTCCTCTCTCTATAGCACTAAAGAGTCTTCCTCTCTCTCTATAGCACTAAAGAGTCTTCCTCTCTCTATATAGCACTAAAGAGTCTTCCTCTCTCTATAGCACTAAAGAGTCTTCCTCTCTCTCTATAGCACTAAAGAGTCTTCCTCTCTCTATAGCACTAAAGAGTCTTCCTCTCTCTCTATAGCACTAAAGGGTCTTCTCCGTGTCAGAGTTTCTTCAGGACATCTGTAATAACCTGCAGAACCTGAGCGTTGTCTCCTTGTCTCCTCGTCTCCTCGTCTCCTCGTCTCCTTGCCTCCTCTCAGCTGGAGGTCAGATGTGAATCGGAGGCCTTCAGACGCTCAGTTTTTCTCTGAGGAGCGTCACGATGCACTGAGGAAGCTTCATATCTTAATATATCAAGAAGCCTGCAGTCAAACTATATTAGAGATAAGAAACAATAAACTAGAAAACTTACAAGCGACATAGCCTTTCTCGTCAATATGCATTTACAAACTGGGGTTTTAATCGTGGATAGTTTCAAACATAAGGTGAATTTTACGTGTTGAAAAACAGGACATTCTCTGTGTTTTCGCCGCATGAATAAAGATATCAAACAATCAGGTGTTGCAGAACAAACATCACCTCTAAACAGATCCTATGGCCAAGGGTTATTGTGAGGACCTATGAAACAACAACACAGAGTTCATTATTACTTTGAGAAGCTGTCAGATCTCTTCTCTGATTCTCGTATTCAAACCATGTTTTCAGACAAAGGCCTTCGTGTTGAACGATTCTATTAATATAAAGGGAGGTCAGGTACTCTTTAAAACAGCTGCTAGTTATGGGTACTTTTTACTGAAGTACATTTCAAAGTTCTTTACTTTTACTAGAGTAAAGAAGTTCAGTCAGTACTTCTACTTTCACCAGAGTATCTTTAAACACGAGTATCTGCACTTCTACTCGAGTAAAGGATGTGTGTACTTCTAATCGAGTAAAAGCTGTGTGTACTTCTACTCGAGTAAAGGATGTGTGTACTTCTACTTGAGTAAAGGATGTGTGTACTTCTACTCGAGGAAAGGATGTGTGTACTTCTACTCGAGTAAAGGATGTGTGTACTTCTACTTGAGTAAAGGATGTGTGTACTTCTACTCGAGGAAAGGATGTGTGTATTTCTACTTGAGTAAAGGATGTGTGTACTTCTGCTCGAGTAAAGGATGTGTGTGATTCTACTCGAGTAAAGGATGTGTGTACTTGTACTCGAGTAAAGGATGTGTGTACTTCTACTCGAGTAAAGGATGTGTGTACTTGTACTTGAGGAAAGGATGTGTGTACTTCTACTTGAGTAAAGGATGTGTGTACTTCTACCTGAGTAAAGGATGTGTGTACTTCTAATCGAGTAAAGGATGTGTGTACTTCTACTCGAGTAAAGGATGTGTGTACTTCTACTTGAATAAAGGATGTGTGTACTTCTACTCGAGGAAAGGATGTGTGTACTTCTACTTGAGTAAAGGATGTGTGTACTTCTACTCGAGTAAAGGATGTGTGTACTTCTACTCGAGTAAAGGATGTGTGTACTTCTACTTGAGGAAAGGATGTGTGTACTTCTACTTGAGTAAAGGATGTGTGTACTTCTCCTCGAGTAAAGGATGTGTGTACTTCTACCTGAGTAAAGGATGTGTGTACTTCTACTCGAGTAAAGGATGTGTGTACTTCTACTTGAGTAAAGGATGTGTGTACTTCTACTCGAGGAAAGGATGTGTGTACTTCTACTTGAGTAAAGGATGTGTGTACTTCTACTCGAGGAAAGGATGTGTGTACTTCTACTTGAGTAAAGGATGTGTGTACTTCTACTCGAGGAAAGGATGTGTGTACTTCTACTTGAGTAAAGGATGTGTGTACTTCTACCTGAGGAAAGGATGTGTGTACTTCTACTTGAGTAAAGGATGTGTGTACTTCTACCTGAGGAAAGGATGTGTGTACTTCTACTTGAGTAAAGGATGTGTGTACTTCTACTTGAGTAAAGGATGTGTGTACTTCTACCTGAGGAAAGGATGTGTGTACTTCTACTTGAGTAAAGGATGTGTGTACTTCTACTTGAGGAAAGGATGTGTGTACTGCTACTTGAGTAAAGGATGTGTGTACTTCTACTTGAGGAAAGGATGTGTGTACTTCTACTTGAGTAAAGGATGTGTGTACTTCTACTTGAGTAAAGGATGTGTGTACTTCTACTCGAGTAAAGGATGTGTGTACTTCTACTCGAGTAAAGGATGTGTGTACTTCTACTTGAGTAAAGGATGTTTGTACTTTTTTCATCTCTGGTCAGAGCACCTTCAGGACATTTGTAATAACCTGCAGAATCTGAGCGTTGTCTCCTCGTCTCCTCATCTCCTTGCCTCCTCTAAGCTGGAGGTCAGATGTGATCGGAGGCCTTCAGACGCTCGTGGAGCTGCTCTCTGTTGCCGGGCAACCCTCAGTTAGAATCTGCAGGAGGAGAAACTGCAGAATCACCAACAGCTGAAACATGCAGAGAAACAGCTCGATGAGGCGGGATGTAAAGAGACTTTCAACACTACAATCAATCAGGAGGAACATAAAGAACTCTTTAAAGTAGAGAAACTACATACTGATATACACCTGAACATCATTAGGAGAGGACTCTTTAAAGTAGAGACACTACATACTGATATACACCTGAACAACAGCAGGAGAGGACTCTTTAAAGTAGAGACACTACATACTGATATACACCTGAACATCAGCAGGAGAGAACTCTTTAAAGTAGAGACACTACACACTGATATACACCTGAACATCAGCAGGAGAGAACTCTTTAAAGTAGAGACACTACATACTGATATACACCTGAACATCATTAGGAGAGGACTCTTTAAAGTAGAGACACTACATACTGATATACACCTGAAAATCAGCAGGAGAGGACTCTTTAAAGTAGAGACACTACATACTGATATACACCGGAAAATCAGCAGGAGACGACTCTTTAAAGTAGAGACACTACACACTGATATACACCTGAACATCAGCAGGAGAGGACTCTTTAAAGTAGAGACACTACATACTGATATACACCTGAACATCAGCAGGAGAGGACTCTTTAAACTAGATACACTACATACTGATATACACCTGAACATCAGCAGGAGAGGACTCTTTAAAGTAGAGACACTACATACTGATATACACCTAAACATCATTAGGAGAGGACTCTTTAAAGTAGAGACACTACATACTGATATACACCTGAACATCATTAGGAGAGGACTCTTTAAAGTAGAGACACTACATACTGATATACACCTAAACATCAGCAGGAGAGGACTCTTTAAAGTAGAGACACTACATACTGATATACACCTGAACATCAGCAGGAGAGGACTCTTTAAAGTAGAGACACTACATACTGATATACACCTGAACATCAGCAGGAGAGGACTCTTTAAAGTAGAGACACTACATACTGATATACACCTGAACATCAGCAGGAGAGGACTCTTTAAAGTAGAGACACTACATACTGATATACACCTGAACATCAGCAGGAGAGGACTCTTTAAAGTAGAGACACTACATACTGATATACACCTGAACATCAGCAGGAGAGGACTCTTTAAAGTAGAGACACTACATACTAATATACACCTAAACATCAGCAGGAGAGGACTCTTTAAAGTAGAGACACTACATACTGATATACACCTGAACATCAGCAGGAGAGGACTCTTTAAAGTAGAGACACTACATACTGATATACACCTGAACATCAGCAGGAGAGGACTCTTTAAAGTAGAGACACTACATACTGATATACACCTGAACATCAGCAGGAGAGGACTCTTTAAAGTAGAGACACTACATACTGATATACACCTGAACATCAGCAGGAGAGGACTCTTTAAAGTAGAGACACTTCATAAAGTCCTCCAAGAATCCCAACAGAGTTTTTTTATTATCTGCTGCAGATATCATTTAAAATCAGAAAACACTTCACCTCCTCGTGAACTGCAACAGAAAACTGAACTGTCAAATTAAACCTGCACCAACACACACACACACACACACACACACACACACACACACACACACACACACACACACACACACACACACACACACACACACACACACACACACACACACACACACACACACACACACACACACACACACACACACACACACACACACACACACACACACACACACACTCCTGCATTGATAAGGACACAAAGTAAAATATACATGTTGGTATTGTGCACTAATGAAAGCCCTGAGGCTGGAGCGTCATTTAAAAACAGCTTCACGCCTTTTTATAAGAAGACACATAAAGCCTGCAGCTACAACAGGAAGTCATGGATGTTTTTCAAATTAAGAGCCCGAGGGTTGAGAATAATCCCTGCAAAACAATGGAGTGCAGGCAGTTTGTAGGGATGTAAAACAACGGGGATGAGCTGCAGGTCGTGTTTAAATTCATATTCGCCACTTTAGATAATGTGCATGCATTTTTCATGAAGAAAAAAACACCGAGACACGATTCTGTTTAAGTGCAAAATAATGTTCTGAGTCTGTGAGGAGTCAATATTTCATTTTTGAAGGACACACACACACACACACACACTCTCTCTCTCACACACACTCTCTCTCTCTCACACACACTCTCTCTCTCTCACCCCCCCCCCCCACACACACACACACACACACACACACACAGACACAGACACACACACACACACACACACACACACACACACACACACACACACACACACACACTCACATAGCAAACATGTCAATTGTTGCTTGTGTTAAATCATTGATCATTGCCTGAGGCTGAGGTTATGATGGACTGAGGGAATAAATAAAACACACGTTATTAGAGATATTTAAAGAATTAAATCACAGAAAAACATATTTTCTGACGCTTATTCTCAGAAAAATCAAATGCATTGAATAAGACATTTAAAAAGCAACACCTGAAGTTAATATTGATTTTCAGTCCTGCAGAAATACGTTTGTTTCAATCGTCTGAAGTGAATCATCTGTGGATGGTCTCAGTTTGAGACGTTTTGCTCTCCTTTCAGCACCAACTGCTCTCCTGTTCAGCACCAACTGCTTTCCTTTCAGCACCAACTGCTCTCCTTTCAGCACCAACTGCTCTCCTGTTCAGCACCAACTGCTTTACTTTCAGCACCAACTGCTCTCCTGTTCAGCAGCAACTGCTTTCCTTTCAGCACCAACTGCTCTCCTGTTCAGCACCAACTGCTCTCCTTTCAGCACCAACTGCTCTCCTGTTCAGCACCAACTGCTTTCCTTTCAGCACCAACTGCTTTCCTTTCAGCACCAACAGCTCTCCTGTTCAGCACCAACTGCTTTCCTTTCAGCACCAACAGCTCTCCTGTTCAGCACCAACTGCTTTCCTTTCAGCACCAACTGCTCTCCTGTTCAGCACCAACTGCTCTCCTTTCAGCACCAACTGCTCTCCTGTTCAGCACCAACTGCTTTCCTTTCAGCACCAACTGCTCTCCTTTCAGCACCAACTGCTCTCCTGTTCAGCACCAACTGCTTTCCTTTCAGCACCAACTGCTGTCCTGTTCAGCACCAACTGCTCTCCTGTTCAGCACCAACTGCTGTCCTGTTCAGCACCAACTGCTTTCCTTTCAGCACCAACTGCTTTCCTTTCAGCACCAACTGCTCTCCTGTTCAGCACCAACTGCTCTCCTGTTCAGCACCAACTGCTCTCTTTTCAGCACCAACTGCTCTCTTTTCAGCACCAACTGCTTTCCTTTCAGCACCAACTGCTTTCAAAGGAACCCGTAACGACTAAAAGGTGTTTCTGTCATATTTGGGAGACATGTGTTATGAGTAAAGAAACAACATGTTGAATGGAAAATAAATAATCCAGATCTGTGAAGTAGAAGTACTCCATGTACCTCTGAACTGTAGAGGAGTAGAAGTACACAATGTACCTCTGAGCTGTAGGGAGGAGAAGTACACCATGTACCTCTGAACTGTAGAGGAGTAGAAGTACACCATGTACCCCTGAACTGCAGTGGAGTAGAAGTACACCATGTACCTCTGAACTGTAGTGAGTAGAAGTACACCATGTACCTCTGAACTGTAGTGAGTAGAAGTACACCATGTACCTCTGAACTGTAGTGAGTAGAAGTACACCATGTACCTCTGAACTGTAGAGGAATAGAAGTACACCATGTACCTCTGAACTGTAGAGGAATAGAAGTACACCATGTACCTCTGAACTGTAGAGGAGTAGAAGTACACCATGTACCTCTGAACTGTAGAGGAGTAGAAGTACACCATGTACCTCTGAACTGTAGAGGAGTAGAAGTACTCCATGTACCTCTGAACTGTAGAGGAATAGAAGTACACCATGTACCTCTGAACTTTAGAGGAGTAGAAGTACACCATGTACCTCTGAACTGTAGAGGAGTAGAAGTACACCATGTACCTCTGAACTGTAGAGGAGTAGAAGTACTCCATGTACCTCTGAACTGTAGTGAGTAGAAGTACTCCATGTACCTCTGAACTGCAGTGGAGTAGAAGTACACCATGTACCTCTGAACTTTAGAGGAGTAGAAGTACACCATGTACCTCTGAACTGTAGAGGGGTAGAAGTACTCCATGTACCTCTGAACTGTAGAGGAGTAGAAGTACACCATGTACCTCTGAGCTGTAGGGAGTAGAAGTACACCATGTACCTCTGAACTGTAGAAGAGTAGAAGTACACCATGTACCTCTGAACTGTAGTGAGTAGAAGTACACCATGTGCCTCTGAACTGTAGAGGAGTAGAAGTACACCATGTACCTCTGAACTGTATTGGAGTAGAAGTACACCATGTACCTCTGAACTGTAGTGAGTAGAAGTACACCATGTACCTCTGAACTGTAGTGAGTAGAAGTACACCATGTACCTCTGAACTGTAGTGATTAGAAGTACACCATGTACCTCTGAACTGTAGTGAGTAGAAGTACACCATGTACCTCTGAACTGCAGAGAGTAGAAGTACACCATGTACCTCTGAACTGCAGTGAGTAGAAGTACAGCATAAAATGGAGATACTCAGTGAAAGTACAAGTATACTTCATTACCTCTATACTTTAAATGGTAAACATGTGTTTAGATTGAAGTGATGACTTATCAATATTTTAATCTTAGATTTGGTTTCTTAGAGTTTCTGCTCTGGATCTATTTCAGGAATGTCACAAAGTGGAACATGCCTTCATTTTCCGTTTCTACAGTTTTTGTCTGTGTTTTTTTCTCCTTATTTCACAGAATTCAATTGATTTTCCAGGGATTTTTTAACTGCAAATTATATATTTTTGGCTAATTGTTAAGCAATAAAGTCATTTTGAGGAAGTATCTCCATAACGAGCTGATATGTTGTTATGTTTCCAGATGTTTCCTGAACTGCGCGACCTCTGAACATCACACTATAGATACACTGACCCCCACAGAGCAGCAGATCACACTCCGACCTCTCTGCAGGGCTCAGATGATTGAACACATTTATTCTGCAGGGTTCGAACCCGTGACCTTACAGCTGCTCCGTTAGCGTCCGCGGCTAACCCCGAGCTAACGGCAGCTCTGTGTGCAGAGGATGAAGAACGAGGGGTCGAAACCACGAGGACATTTATTGCAGAGAAGAGAGAGGTTAGAGAGAGGAAGAGCTGTTCATACATTACACTGAAGAAGAGGAGGAGGAGGAGGAGGAGGAGGAGGAGGAGGAGGAGGAGGAGGAAGACGTTTTTTTTTTATATATGTGTAGAAGAAACAAATAAACAAACATTTTAACAAGAAATAAAAAATAAAAAAAATGTGTAAACATTTTAAAATGTAAATAAATAAGAATTCAAATGTGAAAATATATCCAAAAAATTATATAAAAACGTAAAAAAGTTATTTAAATAACAAATTAAATATGATTGATGTGGGGGGGCGGCAGTGGCTCAGTCTGTATGGACTGAATCTAATCCTAATCCACCACAACATAATAATGAGGTGCCCCTGGAGCAAGGCACTGAACCCACGACTGCTCCATGGACCTCTCTAACATGCACACTGTCTGTGTGTGTGTGTGTGTGTGTGTGTGTGTGTGTGTGTGTGTGTGTGTGTGTGTGTGTGTGTGTGTGTGTGTGTGTGTGTGTGTGTGTGTGTGTGTGTGTGTGTGTGTGTGTGTGTGTGTGTGTGTGTGTGTGTGTGTGTGTGTGTGTGTGTGTGTGTGTGTGTGTGTGTGTGTGTGTGTGTGTGTGTGTGTGTGTGTGTGTGTGTGTGTGTGTGTGTGTGTGTGTGTGTGTGTGTGTGTGTGTGTGGTATAATGGACTAGTGCGTTGGTGTTGGGATCAGGGGGTCACAGGTTCAAACCCCACTGCAGTCAGCATGTTGTTGTGTCCCTGAGACACTTCACCCCAAAGTGCTCCTATGGGGAGTGTCCACATTATTGAGTATGGAAGTTGCTTTGGATAAAAGTGTGTGTGAAACTGAATTTCCACCGAGGCGATTAATAAAGGTTATTCTTCTCCCTCTTTAATTGTTGTTTTTTTGCAGCACCAATGTCCCAATCTGTAATGAATAAAGTCCCTCTCCTCTCCTCTCCTCTCCTCTCCTCTCCTCTCCTCTCCTCTTTCCACAGGACGTGCTGGGTGTCTGACTTCCTGGCCCTTAATAATATTGAATCTCTGAGTCTCAGATGTTAAGCGTGTCCCCTCTCTTCTCTCGGCTCTCATTGTTCTCTTCATCAGTCGATTCCAGCCGGTTTAGCATTCAGATGGAGAGGAGCGTCGCCTCTCGAGCGGCTGAAACACCGGAGAGGAGGCGGGGAACTGAAATGAGGCCGATTTGTGAAACTATCGAGTCAAACTCCAAAAAACCCTGAAGTATTTTGTCTTGAGGCGATCAGGGAAGAATGACTTTCCCCTGAATGGGCTTTTTAAAATGCCCCAAAGAGGTAGAACCACAGCGCTTATTGACGGGGGAAAGCGGCTCGCTGCTCTGTGGCATTGTTCTCCGCTCAATCAATCCCAGAACTATTGACTTGAAAACTATTGATTGAAAATAAACAAACATTGATTGACGGAGAGAAGCTTTCAACGAGAGGGAAGTGAGGATAAAAGAGCAGACAGAAAGACGTTCTGCTTCAGGGGACAAAACACTTCATTTCCTCCGCTGTGGAAGTTTAGTCTGGAAAACACGGCTTTGTTCTCCGCTAAAACTTTGGGGCTTTAGATATTCTCTCTGCTCGTATTAATAAAACATTTAGTGTGTCTGACATCGTGAGTAAAAACAATAACAGCAAACTCTCAAAAGCATTTGGTTCTACATTTGGTCCAAACCGAAATACCTCAAAAATGTTTGGATGGTTTGAAATGAATCTGCGTGTTCCTCAAAGGATCCATCAGAACGCAGGTGGTTTTGAGGAACGATGGTTTTACTGGAAACAACAGAAATCTCTGCTTTTTGAACACTTTTCTCTGAAACTCAGCCTTTCTGCAAACTTTCAGATCCCAGAACAAACGATGTGTTCCTTGAAAGAAATGCTTTGACCGCATGAACAAAGATTGAAGATTTAAAAGCTGGAATTTACTTTTTCTAACATCATAATACTTTCTCAGTTTAACTTTTGGCAAATGTATTTATTTTTTTCAGAATTTCACTTTCTTTATATTTCTTCTGTCTTTCCTCAACTTTTTGATTTATTTCCCAAAATCTCATTTTTTCCTCATAATGTCACTTTCTTTTTGATAAAATGTCAGTCTTTACTTTTATTTTAGAAAATGACTTTTTTCTCAGATTTTCATTTTTTTCAATGAATTTGACTTTTTCTCTTAATTGGACTTTTTTATAAATGTCCCTTTTTTCTCATAATTTAACTTTTTTTCTCATAACCCCCCCCCCCCATTTTCTAACTGCCGTTGCTTTATTTTAAACCGTTGGCCCTCGAGTGCACTAGAGACTGCTTTACGGTATAAAACTCATCGTAAACAATAATAATAAAGAAACATAGATGCTGCAAAACCGTATAGTTATAATTATTACATTTAAGAAATACATAAACATTAACAAGGTACATATACATGTCTGTGTACTTCTACATGTAGTATACTCTAACTGTGTACTTCTACATGGAGGATACTCTAACTGTGTATTTATTAGGAAGGGGAGAGGAGAGGAGAGGAGAGAGGAGAGGAGAGGAAAGAGGAAAGGAGAGAGGAGAGGAGAGGGTGTGTGTGTGTGTGTGTGTGTGTGTGTGTGTGTGTTGTGTGTGTGTGTGTGTGTGTGTGTGTGTCCAGAGGTTTTTCTGAAGGTATGAAGTCAGCCACAGGTGTCTGCAGGTAGTAATATCAGATAATTGAATCATTAAGACCTCAAAGCTTCACTTCCCGTTTCATTTTAGATCAGAGTGATGGTATCTCTCTCACACACACACACACACACACACACACACACACACATTTTCCATTTCACTGTGAAATCCTTATAAGACAGAAAATCAGAGATGGTAAAAGTAAACACATCCTTTACTTAAAAATACTCTGGTCAAAGTAGAAGTACTGACTAAACTTCTTTACTCAAGTCAAAGTAAAGAACTTTGAAATGTATTTCAGTAAAAAGTACCCATAACTAGCAGCTGTTTTAAAGAGTATATTACACACACACACACACACACACACACACACACACACACACACATTATATACTGATATACACCTGAACATCAGCAGGAGAGGACTCTTTAAAGTAGAGACACTACATACTGATATACACCTGAACGTCAGCAGGAGAGGACTCTTTAAAGTAGAGACACTAAATACTGATATACACCTGAACATCAGCAGGAGAGGACTCTTTAAAGTAGAGACACTACATACTGATATGCACCTGAACATCAGCAAGAGAGGACTATTTAAAGTAGAGACACTAAATACTGATATACACCTGAACATCAGCAAGAGAGGACCCTTTAAAGTACAGACACTACATACTGATATACACCTGAACATCAGCAGGAGAGGACTCTTTAAAGTAGAGACACTACATACTGATATACACCTGAACATCAGCAGGAGAGGACTCTTTAAAGTAGAGACACTACATACTGATATACACCTGAACATCAGCAGGAGAGGACTCTTTAAAGTAGAAACACTACATACTGATATACACCTGAACATCAGCAGGAGAGGACTCTTTAAAGTAGAGACACTACATACTGATATACACCTGAACATCAGCAGGAGAGGACTCTTTAAAGTAGAGACACTACATACTGATATACACCTGAAAATCAGCAGGAGAGGACTCTTTAAAGTAGAGACATTACATACTGATATACACCTGAACATCAGAGGAGAGGACTCTTTAAAGTAGAGACACTACATACTGATATACACCTGAACATCAGCAGGAGAGGACTCTTTAAAGTAGATACACTACACACTGATATACACCTGAACATCAGCAGGAGAGGACTCTTTAAAGTAGAGACCTCCTCTAGTTGGACACATGACGGGGGGAGGTAGAGAAAATGAGGGGAGAGAAACTCTGAAAGGACACGGAGAATAAAAAGCAGAGGAAAGAATAACAACATTAAAATAGATTCATGTAAGAGGAGAGCAAACAGGGAAAGCATTGTTGAAAAGAGCCCTTTTGAAATATTAATGTGTGTTTTCCGCGGTGTGAACATCAAACGTTTTTCTTCCCGCGGCCACACGCTTAGTCACCGCTCACAAAAACTCACATTTCATACTTTCTGCAAACCTTTCTGAGCATGAATTGCACGACGCCACTCTGCGACCTTTAGAGAAGCCTGGAGAGAATCCAGAGATCCGTTATTGAACTGCAGGAAGTCGTCTCTTTCACTGGAGCTTTCACAACAATACACAGAATATAAAGGCGGCTGTTTCTCTCCTCTTTTCTCCGGAACGGACTGAAGAGAAATGAGAGTTTGTTCCCGAGCTTCTTCTCTATCTCACGCTGCAGAACAACAGAGATGATTTGTTTTTGTGGATTGTTTTCCTATCAGTGCAGAGGGTAAAAGTACCAATGTGGGAGGAACAAATAATTGGAAACATTTGAAGAAATGTCATGTTTAAAATGTGTCTTTGATGCGACAGAATAGCGTTACAAAAATGAGATTATTTCTGACAAAATTAGGTCAAAAACCTTTGTTTATTTGGTACTAAAAAAGCGAAACATATGAGTTCATATAGGACAAAATAATGTGAACAATTTTGAAAAATGTTTATATAAGGCAAAGTAAAAGGGAAAATGTCCAACCCAGTCTCACATCTAAACGTGAAATAACTACGTTGGTCCACAACGTAGGACGTAGTATTTCTACCAAAACGCCTCTGAAATTTAAGATACCTACGTTTTTTTCCACCATTCATTCCAATGGCTGGCGTCTATGTCACGTGATCTTCACATTTCTCCCTGCAGAAAAAAAAAAACATGGCCGAACTTCGTTTTATTCTCGGTGGAAAATGCCTATTTTAAAGTTAGTTTGGCCATTAAAATGCGTTTTGATGTCATTTGTTGCGAGAAATATGAGTTGTTATTTCAGATTATGTGTGCAGTGGATGTACATGATCTTTAGTTTGCTTGTTATTACGAAGATTACTTCAGGAAATTGTGTCCATACAACGTTTTCATTGTTACCAAGGTGGTTGCTAGGGACGCTGCTATCGATATTATTTCTGTTATGTTGTGTAACTGTTTAATGGTGTTATCTTTATTGCTACCCCCTTCCCCGTCAATGTATAGTGTTGGTCCACAGCGCAAACTTATTAGTTTAACAAAATCCGCATCTAAAATGGTGGCATAGATACGTTATGTTCCCCTGTGCAATTCCAGTCTCACATCTCACATCACATCGTCATTAACAAATACCGGAAACAGACCGAAAACATTTTTAAAAAATAAAATAATACTTGTGCTTGCTTTTCTCTTTGAAAGTCATCACATACAGTCTTTAATTAACTATTAGTTAAATCCCGTCTGCCACTTGTCATTCTTTCTGACCCTTTAATAAACTGTGTTCTTGGACCAAAACAAACATGGACGCTAACAGTTACGTGTTAGTGTCCTAAAAACAAACATGGACGCTAAGTTACGTGTTATTGTCCTAAAAACAAACATGGACGCTAACAGTTACGTGTTAGTGTCCTAAAAACAAACATGGACGCTAAGTTACGTGTTATTGTCCTAAAAACAAACATGGACGCTAACAGTTACGTGTTAGTGTCCTAAAAACAAACATGGACGCTAAGTTACGTGTTATTGTCCTAAAAACAAACATGGACGCTAACAGTTACGTGTTAGTGTCCTAAAAACAAACATGGACGCTAAGTTACGTGTTATTGTCCTAAAAACAAACATGGACGCTAACAGTTACATGTTATTGTCCTAAAAACAAACATGGACATATTAAAGTGAATATTTGTGTGCATTGCCTCTGACTCTGAGGGACTGACGGACACTTTTCCATTTCCTTTTGTCATTTCACAACCTTGATAAAACAAATGTAAAGAACCGTTCATCTCCACTCCAACAAAGAACTTTTTGAACATTGTATATTTACCCACACACACACACACACACACACACACACACACACACACACACACACACACACACACACACACACACACACACACACGACCCCGGGCAGTGTGTGTGTGTGTGTGTGTGTGTGTGTGTGTGTGTGTGTGTGTGTGTGTGTGTGTGTGTGTGTGTGTGTGTGTGTGTGTGTGTGTGTCTGCATTGAGCAGCTGTTGTCATCGTTAAAGCGATGATGAAGAAAGAGCACAAAGCATTTTAATCATCGAGGCCAGACGGCAGCTTTGTGACAAACTTTAAATCTCCTGTTTTAGTTTCAGGCGTATTTAACATTATATTTAAAATAACTCCTCCATGCTTTATTCCCACTTACAGTGATCCTGAATTCAACATCTCATTTCACTTCTGTTTCCAGAGCTGCTAGCATCATTTCCATTTCATTTCTTTATGGTTTCCATCTGCCAAATACGACAGTTTTGTAAAAAAAAATATCAGTGCGGAGTTTAGTTTGTGCTGTTTGGATATCAGCTCTGTATTTTATGTTTATTGTGTTTCCAGGTTTGCATTTTGAACATGCATTAGTCTCTCTGCAAGCTGCTGATACTATAAACAAGCACTTTGTGATTATAGCCTGTTGAGCACTTTATTTATTTACATGTACCTTCTTTGCTTACTTACATACATTCAGTTTTCCGCAGAACTTCCTTGAAAACAGGTAAAGTTACTGAAAATGGTTCAAAGTCAAAGTGATTTTGTTGTCAAGAAAAGTGTAAAGAGTATTTCTTTTAAATTTGAAATGATATTTTGTTTATTGCCAAGTTTAGGTTTTAGTTTCTAGGTTTTAGGGGGACGTACATACTGTATACACATGTAGTGGTAATTGTTTCTAAAACTACAATTCTGTTGCAATAACTGTTTCAAGTTATTCATCTGCTGTAAAAGTATATGTTTCAGTGTTTTTGGTGCATTTATCAGATTAAATATCCTTTGAACAAATGTGTTTTCCATGAAGGGTTTGTTTCTTCTCGTTTTCCGCCAAAATCTGAGCTTTATGACATTTGTTTTCTTTGATAAAAGCCCTTAATGGAACCATTTACCCGACACGTTGGGTCAGAGCAGAGAAATAAAGGAAACAGGTGACAGGGAGAGAAAGGGATGAAATAGTGACAAAAAGCTCCAGAAGCTGTCAGAAGGCTTTTATCCTCAGAGCTCCGGGCGGAGGTGAGGAGGAGACACTCAGAGTGGAATACATTACTCCATCCTCTGAATCCATGTTACTATTGAGAGCAGAGCAAAGCAGAACATGATGAGGGTCGAGCCGAAGAGAGAGACGTCTGATAATCTGAGGTTGAAGGCGAGACATAATGTGGTCGAAATACCTTCTGATATAAAAAGAAAACCTCCTGGAACCCCAAGCGTCTATTTCAAGAGATTATAATGACAGGAAGTGGAAAATAATGGCAAATAAATTAAATGTTCTGCCACGGTTTATTATTTCAGACCCTTTGACTAACTGTGTTATTCGACCAAAACAAATATGGACTCCAACGACATCCTGACTTCGACCAAAACAAACATGGACGCCAACCTTTTAAGGTACTTTGACCAAAACAAACATGGACGCCAACCTTTTAAGGTACTTTGACCAAAACAAACATGGACACCAACTTTTTAATGTACTTTGACCAAAACAAACATGGACGCCAACCTTTTAAGGTACTTTGACCAAAACAAACATGGACACCAACTTTTTAATGTACTTTGACCAAAACAAAAATGGATTTTATAAATCAACAGTTTTAATACCAAGACAAAGATGGACGCTGTGACATGTTCTTTTACCAAAAACCAAACCTGGGCCCCAACTTTTTAGTGGACCAAAACAAATATGCATGTCAACAGTCACCTGATCCTGACAAAAACAAACATGGGTGCCAACGATAGCCTGTTTTTCTACCAAAACAAACACACAAACAACGCCAACTGAGACGTGTTCTCATACCCAAACATACATACTTCTACTGTCTTGTTTTTGTACCAGAACAATCATGGACGCCAACTGACACGTGTTCTCTTCAAGCCTCCAGGAAGTGCTCCGGACTCTGAGGAAAATATTCCTAGTGGCCAAATGGCGGTAATACAACCTCTGTATCAGTCCGTGACGTCACTGGGCCCAGAAAGACTTTCTCCAATTGACGAACATGGGGAAAGAGACGTCTGTAAATCAGCAGATACTATTTTAAAACTAAATCAACTACCCAGTATGAATATTTTACAGCCCTTATTGTAATCATTAGGTTTTAAAGTTATAAAAGGCACTAAAAGCCAAATCCAGATTTATTTTCTCTCTCCATTCATTCTACTGGAGAGGATGATGATGTTACATGTTGACACATTTATCTCGAGAATCTCAGGCCATTTAATCTTTATGAACGAGGCCCCGCCCCCTTATTATACATCCATCACTGAGACACCAGACACTTGTTACGTTGCTATGGACGATCTTGCACTAATAAACATTCTCAAAGATATTGAAGTGACTGTTATTTAGTATATATTATACCAAAAAAGTCCTGGAAAGACAAGGTAAAGTTAACGAATGTGCATTTAAAAAAGAGGAATAGCTTCGGTTGAAAACTAAAAGGTAAAATGGGGTCAGATTAGAATTCTCCAAAGGGGGGTTCGCTTAGCAGGAAACACTTGAAATAACTAAAGGACAAGTTAAACAAGAAAGAGGAAAGAAAGGGAGAGTCAGAGCTCAACACTTCAGATGTGTGTATCTCACACTCCTATGTCACTTTAATTCATGTTCCTTTGTTATTCATCTTTTAATATCTTTGCTTTTAAAAGAGTGTTTTTAAATGCCATTTTATAATGTGTTTCTAAATGCTCTTAATGTCTTTCATTTGTGTAAAGCACTTTGAATTCCCTTGTGTTGAAAGGTGCTGTATAGATAAATAAATACACTTGCCTATATTGATCGTTGTGCTTTTACTTATGTCTTAATGTGTGTATAAATGTGTCTCTGATTGTGTAAATACAGATTTGCATACATATTAAACGGTATTTCGATCCGTCTGTCTGTGCACACACTGAAAGATTGACAAAAAAGTTGACTCTGACTTTGACGTGTTCTCATACCAAAAACATACTGCTACTACGCTGCTGTCTTGTTTCTGTACCAGAACAATCATGGACGCCAACTTCTTAGCATTTTTGTTCGAAAACGTTTACTCCCGTTACCTGGCTGCTATCACACGGCTGTATACGTGCTTCACTCACACAGAAATACTGTTATGGCCGACGCCTTGTCTCCTAAACTAACCCTCCTGTCAAGATCTGGGTTTATGTCAGATTAGCCATTAGCCTGACCCTCCGAACAAGATCGAAGAACTAGAGAAATCTGTTGAAAGCCATCAGACGAGGCTCTGGATGTGTTGTTGTCAGCCTGTCCTCTTATTACGACCCACAGACACCAATGGTCAAATCAAAAAGCTTTTTAATGGCCAAACTATCCTACAATTTAGGATTTTACAGAGAGGGTTATTTGTGAATAAACGACCATCTGTAACGTTAGCATTCAACGGGAGCACTAGAGGGCAAAAACTTTCAAATGTAATTATAGGACGTATTAAAGGTGGGGTAGGTAAGTTTGAGAAAGCGGCTCGAGATACACTTTGTTATATTCCATGGAATGCTCTTAACATCCCGATAGCAATGAATATCTGAAGTGCTTTGACAACAAGTCCATAAAAAAATGTCATCTGGTGAAGCCGTGGCGCTGTAAAAAGCACGACCAATCATCTGAGCCGGCTAAAGTAACTGGATGGCCTACCTGCCTGTCAGCCTTCCATCTGTGCACAAACTGATCTCGTGCCCTCATTGGTCATGTGCGCGTTAGTCTGTGTTGGAGGAGGGGCTCTGTGAGGAAGTGGAAGATTTGTTCCGGCTGTGTATTTTCAAATTCTAGCCACTCGAGCTGGTTTCTCCAAAATGACCTACCCCACCTTTAAGAGCTTGAACAAACGACATATTTGGTCGTAATAAGGGTCGAACAATCGGCCCATTATGAGTTGGAGGACTTGTTGGTTGTTGTCCACCTAGATGTATTTTTGTAAATGAAACTTGGTATCTGTAATACTCTTTCTAATCTTTATATATACCTCTTATTTAAACTAATGGTAAAACTTCTTCACGACGTTCTGACCCGTTGTATCGCCCCGCTGAACACGGAGTTGAACAGCAAACAGAAAGTAGTTGTTCTATCTGAACAGAAAGAAAGTTAGAGTTTCTTCTCTACCTCGGATTAAAGGAAGTGTCTACATTTACAACGTCAAACTTTCCTCCTTCAGCGTTCCTGCTCAGTTTGCTGTTGAAACACAGAGTTGATATTTACTGCCCGGCCTGAATTCCATGCATTTTTAATGCTGCGCTCGTTTAAATTCAACTCTCCCTCGGTTTTTAAGAGGGCATTATGCTAATTCTGTATTGTTTGTCTGCAGATTGAAACGTGCTGCCGTGCTTCGTTCAGAGTTTACATCCCAACGGAGAGACTCAGTTTGTGTTGTGAGTCCTCAAAGAGATGCTTTCACGTGTGTCCATGCGTCAGAACG
This sequence comes from Notothenia rossii, assembly GCF_949606895.1. NCBI lineage: Eukaryota > Metazoa > Chordata > Actinopteri > Perciformes > Nototheniidae > Notothenia > Notothenia rossii. Next base: position 1,505,030 of record NC_136910.1, on the reverse strand, counting down.
GCTGATGATCCACTTCATTAGTGCGGGGGGAAACAGCCAATCAGAGAGAGGAGATACATCTTCGATCCTTTGCTCAACATTTCTACAGAATACAGACTTTTATTGACAGAAAACTCCAGACGGAGGTAAAGATACTCGTTCCACTTCAGCGCAGCCTCATTCAACAGCAGGTCTCATTCATCACATGTTTCTATAAAGATAAAGGATGAGCACTGTGTCTCTGATCTATATGATATATCATTAATGAGTTACCTCTTACATTTCGTATCTGAAAGATAATCAATACGTCCCCAACATCTTTTTGAATCTTCAAACTAAAAGTGCTAAAGTTACGAGAATAAACTCATTTATTCACGAGACAATATTTGATATTCTCTCAGGGCTTTTCTAGAAAGTATAGTATGAGTCCTGTGTCTCTTATCTTGTTTATAAGATATATAAACAACTGTGGCTGCGAGGGAGTGTGGTCGTCTTTCAACCAGAAGGTTGTGGGTTCGATCCCAGCCCAGGCAGTCAACATGTCGATGTATCCTTGGGCAAGATACTTAACCCTGAGTTGCTCCCAATGGCCAACGGTGTGTGAATGTGTGTGAATGTTAGGTCCTATAGAGTAAGGTACACTGCTCTGTATGAATGGGTGTGAATGGGTGAATGACATGTAGTATGTAAAGCGCTTTGAGGGGTCTTAAAGACTGGATAAAGCGCTATATAAGTACAGTCCATTTACCATATAAACAACAACAACCACAACAACACGCCCATATACAAGATGTCTCCTGACGTAAACAACAAAGTGAGGTCGGAGCTCCGTAAAAACAAAGCCGTCTGATGCTCTGTTTCAGATTTCTGGAGAAATTATACAGTTTGAGGAACAGAAATATTGTTTTCTAATCACTTTAACATTATACGGGGAAACTCTGCATTTTGGTTTGAGGGCTCCCCGGGGTAGGCAGAACCCTGATAACATGTTTTGAAATAACACTTTTATTGTATTGTTTTATTAAGAGTTGTAAAGAAAAAACCAAAAGGTCAAAATGCCTTATTCTATCGATATTACGAAAACGTTCAGATCCGCACAATTTGGTTTATTTTTTTACTTTTGTCCCGTACACCCTACCAAGTTCAGACCTTTAGTTTCTCCAACAAACCACCTGACAGACAGATAAACCGAACGAAAAGCATTAACTATTTAGCAGAGATACTAAATATTCGTTTTTAATTATGATTGTAAAGATATTCTTTTTCGTGACTTGCAATTAAACACTCGAAATCATAAGCTCCTGTCGTCAGTGTCTTTTCTTGAGATTTCCAGAAATGATATTGTTTTTATTTTTAGGAATTTTCATTTCAAACTGCCGGATAATGCCTCGGACTAAACGTCATGGACTTGGATTCAAAAATGCTTTTAGCAGCACTGTGAGGAAGCGCACACACTCCTTCACTAACATGTTGGTCTTAACTGTTTTTTTGTTAAGAAAGGTAGTACATGTTTTTTCAGAGTTGTCTTTATTTCAGTTAAAGTTATAAAAACAGTTTACATAGACAAACTAATAAAATGCATCTAAATTAATTTGTCAGTCTGTAAAATACACAAGCACCAAGTAATCACCATTTCCTTTGTTCAGACCTGGAGGCCATCTTGTCCCAGTGCTCAAAGGGGGAGCACGCCTCCAAAGTACTCCTTATATGTGGCGTATGAGTAGGCGGAGTCTTGGACGCGATTGGTCAGGAAATGTGTGATTTTATGAGTTTCAATTAGGTTAAAACTATCCGTTTTAAGCAGACCTTGTTGTTTTTGAAGGTATAATATGTATGTTGATGCAATAATGAATTTACTTAAGCCGTTAGGGTTTTATTAAATGTAGACAACAGTGTTTAAGTTTGTATTTAACCCTTCACTCCGCTTTCAGAACCATGACCTGATTGGCCAGGTTGGAGTGGGAAGGCGGGCAGTCTCCTATAAATGTTGTTGGGAAGAGAGGGGAAGGGGCATTTTCTGTTTGTTCCTTGCTGGTGGTGAACGCAGCAGCAGACATGCAGTTTGTGTTTCTGTGGAATAATGTGGAAGGCTAAGAATAAAACGCCTGTTTATTTTTTGCAAGAAAACCCTCTCTCCTCGTATCGTTCTTTCACCTGCACCTCACATCGTAACAAGCACAATATTGGATGCACAAAAAAGATGCCCCTTGGTTCCTGAAGGCTTGTCCGATGTGAGGGTCTGAACTCTAAAGCACTGGTTCCCAACCTTTTTTCTTTCTGGTGTTCCCCTTCACCGTCCTATAAGAACCCCTCTCTCATCTGTGATTGGCCACACTTGTGTAACTCATCTTTAATACAAATGCATTTAAACTTGGCTTTTACACTTATTGTCAGTGAAAATAATCAAATGAAGACTCTTCCAGCAGTTTCAATATCTTTGTGAAGAGCTTTTAATGAAACACTTGAGCTGTGATAGTTATGGGGGCGGGACAACAGGATTATGAAGATGTATTATGTATGTTCGTTGTGAGGGAATACAATGCAATCCCTAAGTACGTACCCCCTGCAATTCCCTCGAGAACCCCCAAAGTGTGCGATATCGGGCTATATAAATACACTTTGATTGATTGCATGTAAATATATATGAAAAATGCATATGAGAGGAAAACCACACACAATCACTTTCACACATTTAGAAGATCTCAAAGTATTTTTCGAACATTCGTGAAGTACCGGTACGAATAAAACCGGGGACTCTTTTTTAAACGCCTGTGTTTTGTGATGTTTTCCAGTGTCTGTATCTGTGTCATACTTTTCTGCAGCATCACATATTCACATCTTGTCTTATATTATACTCTTTCTCTCACCTGTGCTCAGTTTTCAGATCTCACCTGGTCTCACCTCCGTCTGGAAGAAACAGAAGAAACAACGATAACAAAAAGACAACATTCTTCCATTTGTATTCAGCCAGAGTTTCCTCCAGCAGATGAAACTATACAAATGTTGGATGCAGGTCTGGAGGCGACAGACGAGAAGAGTTTTTTAGAGAAAGTTTTGTGTGAAAAAGCCTTCAGTTTCCTGTCAGAACGGCTGCTTCAAAACATATGTTATTTGTTTGGTAAATTATTTAGAGGTAAGGTTAAAGGACATATAGAGCCGAAGAGAAACCACATTAAATAAAACATGTGGAGATGTTTTAAGGCCGAATGGAGCTGCATTATGTGTTTCAGTGTCCAGGCTTTAGGAGCGTTCTTTAGGTATGTTTATCTCAGTTATTGTTTAATACTTTACCAAAGAATTTGTCAAACAAGGGTTTTCATTTGAAAGGTCATCAAAGACTTTGGTATCAACATATATATATATATATTGCAATGCTGTCTTTTCAATAATGTGGTTGAAGGAATAGAGTGTTGCAGTGACGAGTCCTAAAACCAGGAAGTGAGTCAGCATTTCTCCACTTCCTGTTCCCTGGTCTCAGAGCCAATGGGAGCTCTCCATAGGATTTAGGAAAGTATCTGGAACTAAGATCTGTGGTTGAGACTCATTGAAGAGACGGATCACGTTTTGTTCTACATTAAATCATCAGCAGTGACCCCACTGGTGATCTCTGAAGAGTGGACGTGTCTGAGAAACGATGGTTGTTACCAAGTGGCTGAATAGGACTAAAGAAGTCGTGGAGGCCGTTGTACGTCATGACGCCGAACACGTAAACACTCCTCTAAGTTAGTTTCTGTTCTGCTTGAGAGCAAGTCCCTGCCTCCTGCAGACTGTTCAAACAAACGCTTCAACTCGTTCCATCTAGAATCTGTGTGTTTGAATATGGATCTGAAGTTGGCGTGACGTTGAAGTCGTGCTGCTGGACTCGGCTGTAGCTCCTTTATAGCATCACGTTAGCATTTAGCTTCTGGAGATTAGAGTTATGATTAGAACATTATAAAAGTAGACATGTGGAGATTATCCTGAACAAAACGTGCATTCATCAAACAGGTTCCTTTTCCACAGACCTTATTTCCAGCTGTTTCCCTAAATCCTCTGGAGAAACCCTGTTGCTTTCTGTGGAGGGAACCAGCAGCTTCCTTCAGGGTAAACACGTCCTCCCTGCACCGCTCTGTTAAGGAGTGTGCTCAATTGCTAAAAAAAAACTTCAAAGGGGCCTATTCTGCTTTTTTGAGAAGAAAAACACGGCGACTAAATCCAAGATAGCAACAAAAACACTTTTGGTAAACGTTCCCCTGTCTAATTAAAGGTTGATCGCAAAGCTTTTAACGGGAAAAACTGTGATTTTGGCTTCTCTTAAAACAGTGTCCTTGACTTCATATGGAGTTTATATCTTTATGGATGTGTTTCAAACATTTTAAGGGCGAGGAAAGTTTAGTTAAAATATTTTAAAGTGTAAACACATTAGCGCTAAAAGTATATAACATAATGAAAATACTGTCTAGAACAGGGATGGGCAAATGGCGGCCCCCACCTCCTCTTTTTGCGGCCCTCAGATTAATTTATAAACAACGTAATTAATAAAATAAAAAAAATAAAAAATAAATCTTTTTTTTTTTTTGTATTGTTTTTACTTGTAGTAGCCTTCTGATACCGTCCACTAGACTCCTAGTTACGTCACGAGCTGCGTACATGATTTCAAATACCACAAAATGATCTGTGTATTGTGTTTGTTACCCGGGGAAACCCTCACAAGAAACACCGGCTGTTGTTACGCCTGCTGTGACGTTAAGTTGCCTCTTGTAATTATGCCTTTACAAGCTTGAAAGTTGTATTTATCATCTGAATTTGGCGAAACAAGTTTAATATTCTTAAAACCAAGACTTTGTTTATTTGAAATCAGATGAAAAGAAACTGTCACGGACCCTGCCGTGTTATCTATGATTACTACGCTTTTCATAATTTCAGCGGGAGGGAGGGGGAGTGGTGCTGAGGAACAGGAGAGAGCTGACAGGTGTCTGTGTTGGCACTCCCCTTGTTGTGGAATAAGGGGAATGCAGAGACTACGAGTGTTTTAGGTTCAAGTTAGACTAATGTCTGGGTTAGTGTTCATGACTTCATGTGTATGGCATCTTAATGGTTCATCTCAATACACACGCATTTTCCGTGCTTTCCAATAGTTTAAAATAGTTTTATTCCACTGTTTAATTACCTGTTCAATACAAACATGCCACTTATAAAAATGAAATAACATTTCTGTGAACTGATATTTGTTTAGTGAGCTTATTAGAGGATGTTCCCATTTTTGGGGGATGTTCCCTTTGATTGTAAAATGTCAATGAAGATGTCAGACTTAGTATATTTGTTAATAATTACATACAACACATGGAATTTGTGTGTGTGTGTGTTCCCAGTGAATCTGCGGCCCCCTGGTGGCCAGCACATCAATGATTTGGCCCCCACCACCATCAAAGTTGCCCATCCCTGGTCTAGAACATCAGCCAGTAAAACATTTGTGTAGTTAACTGTTTTGTCTTAGGGTAAAATATGACTTTCTGGAAGTAAAGGAAGTATAAAAGTAGTAAAAGAAAAAAATATATATTGTGTTTAATGCATGTTAAAGAAAACTCTCTTTTGTCACTAGAGCCTCTCAAACCTCTGCAAATGATTATATTTAAAATAAATCTAACTGCAGTCTTATCGCTTCAATCCAAAGTTTTTCTCACATTTTTTAATATAAATTCATTCGGAGACCCTTTGAGACTCTAAGACTCACAGAGCACACATCATTTAAAAGAAAAAACATTCTAATTCCTGGGTTTCTGGTTTTCTTGGAAGTTTTACGCTCGTTTGAAATCCGCCAGTTTCCCGCTGGGTCGTTTCTGACCAGAGCTGGCAGGAAGAAATCAACCTGAGGTCGGCGCTGATAACGCAGAACATTTGATGTTTAATGTTCCTGTTCTCTCGGTGGACGCTCAGATGAAGTCTGGGATGGTCAGGGTTGGGTTGAAAGGCACAGAATGATTCCTGCAGGAGCTGAAGAGGATCAGGAGAGACAGACCTTTCATGTTTCAGAGAGCAGAGGCTGGACAGAGAAAAAGAAAAGCTGAGCAGTGGTGTGCGGTCAGCAGGGCCTTCTCTGCTCGCCCTGTAACCAATAACATAAAGTGTGTGCAAAATGTTTTTCATGAGTATTTAGTTATACGTTTGAATAGTATAATATCCTCAAAATTACAAAATGAAGTTAGGTTTTGTTGAGGCTGAACTGGAATTTCCTACATCAAAAAGTCACTCAAACGCCTCACAGTTATTTTAGTTTTAGCACAACAGATACTTCTAGCCTTTTGTTGAAAGACAACACATTTGATTGGTAATAAGCATGAGTGACAGATTCATCAGCCAATCAGATGCTGATGCTCAATGACAGTGTCCTGAGTTAAACTTCTGTCATGAACCTCCTTCGTAGCATCGACTTTATTTACAAGTGACGGGTGAGCACGTTACTATTCGGGTCATTTTAGAGCGACGTGAGAGTGCACGATGACACAAGTTTAATAATAGATGAATTCATTGATCAATGTTGGGACATGTCGTCTGCATTTAACCCTTATCTAGCTGACTGTGTTGACTGTTGATCAGCTGTTATGACTGTTGATCAGCTTATGTGATTGTTGATCAGCTGTTGTGACTGTTGATCAGCTGTTGTGATTGTTGATCAGCTGTTGTGACTGTTGATCAGCTGTTGTGATTGTTGATCCGCTGTTGTGATTGTTGATCAGCTGTTGTGACTGTTGATCAGCTGTTGTGAATGTTGATCAGCTGTTGTGATTGTTGATCCGCTGTTGTGATTGTTGATCAGCTGTTGTGATTGTTGATCAGCTGTTGTGATTGTTGATCAGCTGTTGTGACTGTTGATCAGCTGTTGTGAATGTTGATCAGCTGTTGTGATTGTTGATCCGCTGTTGTGATTGTTGATCAGCTGTTGTGATTGTTGATCAGCTGTTGTGATTGTTGATCAGCTGTTGTGATTGTTGATCAGCTGTTGTGACTGTTGATCAGCTGTTGTGACTGTTGATCAGCTGTTGTGATTGTTGATCCGCTGTTGTGATTGTTGATCAGCTGTTGTGATTGTTGATCAGCTGTTGTAATTGTTGATCAGCTGTTGTGACTGTTGATCAGCTGTTGTGATTGTTGATCCGCTGTTGTGATTGTTGATCAGCTGTTGTGATTGTTGATCAGCTGTTGTGACTGTTGATCCGCTGTTGTGATTGTTGATCCGCTGTTGTGATTGTTGATCAGCTGTTGTGATTGTTGATCAGCTGTTGTGATTGTTGATCAGCTGTTGTGACTGTTGATCAGCTGTTGTGACTGTTGATCCGCTGTTGTGATTGTTGATCAGCTGTTGTGATTGTTGATCAGCTGTTGTGATTGTTGATGTAAAGTGTGTACTGTATGTGCTTTTCAATAGTTTACTGAAGGCCCTGTCTAAAATTAATGATTCCCCTTATGGGGACATAATGGAGGTCCCCATAAGGGGAATCATTCATTTTAGACAGGGCCGAGTCCCCACACGTGACTGTGTAAACAGATGTAGGTCCCCACAAGGATGGTAATGCTAGAACACACACACACACACACACACACACACATCGTGAGACACACACACACACACACACACACACATACTGTGAGACACACACACACACACACACATAATGTGAGACACACACACACACACACACACACACACACACACACACACACATACTGTGAGACACACACACACACACACACACACACACATACTGGGAGACACACACACACACACACACACACAGACACACACACACACACACTGTGAGACACACACACACACACACACACACACACACACACACACACACATACTGTGAGACACACACACACACACACACACACACACACACACACACACACACACACACACACACACACACCCACACACACACACACACACACACACACACACACACACACACACACACACACACAGGCTTCTTCGTGAACATGATTACTAAAAGCTCAGAACATGAATGCTCCTCTGTGGCTCTGATATTTCTCCGTTGATAGAAAAAGCTGAAATGTGAGGACTTATTTCCACGGAGACACTTTAAAGTTATTAAAAAGATGATGGTGATGTGCTTTAAACGGTTTGCTCCCACTCAGAGAGGAGAATACTTCTCTAACGTTAAACTCCGGAGAGACGCTCTGGAGAGGAAATGCAGATGTGAAAATGTGAGACGACGTCGTGGCTCTGCAGATATTCTCTAAAGACGCTGCTTTGTTCTGAGAGAAACTCCACTCTATCGTCCTCTCTCAGTTTGGATCTCTGCAGTCTTTCTGTTTACTGAACTTCAGGGTCAAACTTTGCACGGATAATTCCCCCAAAAAATCATATTTTAAATATAAAAAACATTGCAACCTAATTTCCTTGGTGGAGGTGATGAATCCCTGAAACCCTCCTTTTGGACTGATTCAATTAAAAAAGGAGCTGTTGTGTTTTATTTTAAACATTCAAACTGTCTTTTTTCATATTATCAGACCCAATACTGTAATAACTGATAAAGTAAATACTACCCATGATGCTTTGTGATGCCTTAGTGCGGACACTTTATGAAGCGTTATATATAAACATATTTGTTCTTAAAGTGATGTGTTGGTGCTTCTTCTTCACCATCACGACCTCCACCTCTTTCTCTTTCTGAGAGAAGATCAACTGGAGTGTTCCACCTCTATACTTCCCGTGGTCAGGAGGAAGAGTCCTTCACGTTTACTCTCTACCCCAACGTTTCTCCGTGACTCTGAGAGTTTCTCCGTGACTCTCTGAGTTTCTCTGTGACTCTGTGAGTTTCTCCGTGACTCTGAGAGTTTCTCCGTGACTCTGTGAGTTTCTCCGTGACTCTGAGAGTTTCTCCGTAACTCTGTGAGTTTCTCCGTGACTCTCTGAGTTTCTCCGTGACTCTGTGAGTTTCTCCGTGACTCTGTGAGTTTCTCCGTGAGTCTGTGAGTTTCTCCGTGACTCTGAGAGTTTCTCCGTGACTCTCTGAGTGTCTCCGTGACTCTGTGAGTTTCTCCGTGACTCTGTGTTTCTCCGTGACTCTGTGAGTTTCTCCGTGACTCTCTGAGTTTCTCCGTGACTCTGTGAGTTTCTCCGTGACTCTGTGAGTTTCTCCGTGACTCTGTGAGATTCTCCGTGACTCTGAGAGTTTCTCCGTGACTCTGTGAGTTTCTCCGTGACTCTGAGAGTTTCTCCGTGACTCTCTGAGTTTCTCTGTGACTCTGTGAGTTTCTCCGTGACTCTGAGAGTTTCTCCGTGACTCTCTGAGTTTCTCTGTGACTCTGTGAGTTTCTCTGTGACTCTGTGAGTTTCTCCGTGACTCTGAGAGTTTCTCCGTGACTCTCTGAGTTTCTCTGTGACTCTGTGAGTTTCTCCGTGACTCTGAGAGTTTCTCCGTGACTCTCTGAGTTTCTCTGTGACTCTGAGAGTTTCTCCGTGACTCTCTGAGTTTCTCTGTGACTCTGTGAGTTTCTCTGTGACTCTGTGAGTTTCTCCGTGACTCTGTGAGTTTCTCCGTGACTCTGTGTTTCTCCGTGACTCTGAGAGTTTCTCCGTGACTCTGTGTTTCTCCGTGACTCTGAGTTTCTCCGTGACTCTGTGTTTCTCCGTGACTCTGAGAGTTTCTCCGTGACTCTGTGTTTCTCCGTGACTCTGAGAGTTTCTCCGTGACTCTCTGAGTTTCTCCGTGACTCTGTGTTTCTCCGTGACTCTGAGAGTTTCTCCGTGACTCTGTGTTTCTCCGTGACTCTGAGAGTTTCTCAGTGACTCTGTGAGTTTCTCAGTGACTCTCTGAGTGTCTCCGTGACTCTGTGAGTTTCTCCGTGACTCTGTGAGTTTCTCCGTGACTCTGTGAGTTTCTCCGTGACTCTCTCCGTGACTCTGTGAGTTTCTCCGTGACTCTGTGAGTTTCTCCGTGACTCTGTGAGTTTCCGTGACTCTGTGAGTTTCTCCGTGAATCTGTGAGTTTCTCCGTGACTCTGTGAGTTTCTCCGTGACTCTGTGAGTTTCTCCATGACTCTGTGAGTGTCTCCGTGACTCTATGAGTTTCTCCGTGACTCTGTGAGTTTCTCTGTGACTCTTTGAGTTTCTCCGTGACTCTCTGAGTGTCTCCGTGACTCTCTGAGTGTCTCCGTGACTCTGTGAGTTTCTCCGTGACTCTGTGAGTTTCCGTGACTCTGTGAGTTTCTCCGTGACTCTGTGAGTTTCTCCGTGACTCTCTGAGTTTCTCCGTGACTCTGTGAGTGTCTCCGTGACTCTCTGAGTTTCTCCGTGACTCTGTGAGTTTCTCCGTGACTCTGTGAGTGTCTCCGTGACTCTCTGAGTTTCTCCGTGACTCTGTAAGTTTCTCCGTGACTCTGTGAGTTTCTCCGTGACTCTGTGAGTTTCTCTGTGACTCTCTGAGTTTCTCCGTGACTCTGTGAGTTTCTCCGTGACTCTGTGAGTGTCTCCGTGACTCTATGAGTTTCTCCGTGACTCTGTGAGTTTCTCTGTGACTCTTTGAGTTTCTCCGTGACTCTCTGAGTGTCTCCGTGACTCTCTGAGTGTCTCCGTGACTCTGTGAGTTTCTCCGTGACTCTGTGAGTTTCTCCGTGACTCTGTGAGTTTCCGTGAC
>NC_136910.1:1438548-1481048 GCF_949606895.1 Notothenia rossii | reverse complement strand
GATTGAACTCTGCTTAAAAAAACTAAAATCACAGCCCATTCATTTGGCCTTTCTTTCATGCTGTGCAAAGAAAAAGCAACCTCTTAATCCAGATGTCTCACCATGACTCAGGCATGCATGCACGCACGTGCACGCACGTGCACGGTGTGACATGACCACCACAACAGAAAGATATGGACACAAGATGCGTGCAAATGTATTTAGTTGAGGGGGATATATCCGTTTTTATTATGAAAACTTTGAGACCGGAAATACTGTTTTCACCCTGGGAGGGTTGACGCTAACTTTACATGGAAGCTGCATACACGTTCTCCTGAGGAGACCTCAAATCATCTTCGTAATATCAAACTATAGATCCTACACATCCACCGGACGTAGATTATAAAAGTACAATATACACTTCTCGCTAGAAATCTAATCAAAAAGCGTTTTAATGGCCAAACTGTTTCACAATTTAGGATTTTCCAGAGAGGCTTATTTGTGAATAAACGACCCTCTGGAGCGTTTGCAATCAACGGGAGCATGTTGTTTCTTACACGACCACTAGAGGTGCTACACTTTAAAACGTGACTCTGGGTCGTATTAAGCTGCTGAACAATCGACCTATATCGTCGTTTTTTGTAGGAGGACAGGCTGTTATATCTTCCTCCTCCTCCTCCTCCTCTTCCTCCTCCTCCTCCTCTTGTAGTTAAATAGTCAAAGTCGTGTTTGTACTGACTATTCTTTCATCATATTGTTATTTGAATGCTGCAGCTTCCTTGTTTTTGCACGGCTTCTCCTTGTGTGTTTAAAGCCAGTGTTTCTGATGAAGATGATGATGAAGATGATGTCCAGTTACTAAGCAGTGATGAAGTATCTCTAGGTGTTGGCTTGTCGTTACATCACCTGCAGTTGAATCTGTTATTAATGAGGTCTCTGACGCACTCTAAAACAAAGTGTCCCTGCAGTACCAGCAGCCTCCACCAGGGGTCAGTGCTCACCTGAGGATACTCTTCATGTTTTATATTCTGCAGAACACCAGAGGAGCAAAAGACGAAAGATGAGATCGTGACAAACATTTCAGCTGCAGATGAGTTTTTATTGAGTTATTGATCGATAATGAACGCTGTTTCAGATTCAGATGATCAGCAGCTGCACGGCTACAGAGAGGACATCAATCAACACACACATGCATCAGACACAGCTGCAACATATAGATATATATATATATCATGCTGCTGCTCTGTTAACTCTGGAAATCTACATGTTTACAAGAAAGAATTGATTGAAGTGAGGATTGTTTGAAAAGAGAAGCTCATTTCAGAAAGTATAGAGAAACATGTTTTTTAATTTAATTGGAGAAAACTAACAGATTTATTTTCAGTTGCATGAAAATCCACGACATGTTTCAAAATCAAAGCATCATGCAAAGTGTTTTTATCTACATCTCAATGAAGCTGATTGTTTCTCTTATCATGTATGTCTGCCGTCCAGTCGAGTTTCAAATCATCTAAATGTGACTGTATTGATTTTCAAAATAAAAGCTTCTCTGATGCAGGACACACAAACACTCCTGCGGCAGAAGTTGTTCATGTTTTTATTATTATTACATGTTGTGTCCAGCGGGGTTTCTCTCGCTGAAGTTAAAGCATGAAAATAAAGAAAACGTGACATTAGGCGCTTTCACACCGCAATACTTTTCCCAGGAATAGTTCAGATAGTTCTTGGGATTTTGCGTTCACAACAAAAAGATCCGGAACTAGAACTTAGTTCATGAGAACCTTTTCACCCCCTTTTCAGTCCCTGTTAGAGAGGTGGTACTTTCCTGGGGAGAAAAAGGTTCCAGTGTCTGATTGGCTGGGTGGATTGCAAACCACGGCCCGTAAAACTCTGAAAAGTTTTGTGAAGCCGCCATTTTGTTTGCTCGCGTTAGCATTATTAGCATTAGCCCAGCGCACCAACGCAGAGAGACTAACTTATGGCAACACAAAATAAAACGTGGGAGCGGTGGAGATGTGGAGGTGTCGGCATTCTGGCGATTTACCCGGGACTTCAGGTGGCAGTATACGCCGTGAAGTGGGTTGCGGCCTGCCAGTAAACCCAAAGCAGAAGAAGAAGAAGTGACGTCAGCAGCTTCATTTGCCTAATCCTCCCTCAGGGACTTATTCCGGTGTGAACGCGATCTACTAGGACAGTTCCGGGACTAAAGAGTTCAGGCAGGACTAAGTACCGGGGACTAAGTACGGCATTTTGTTGACTCTTATGACTGTCTTTATATTATTCTCATTTTTTTTCTTTTTTTCTGCACATATTAATGTTTTTTAAGCGTTTTTAACCCGTTCTGTTCCAAAGTGCATCAAAAATAAAACGTAAAAACACATTTAATTCTGTATTTTCTTTTGTTTCCAGTCACAGATATCTCACTGTCTGTGTGTGTGTGTGTGTGTGTGTGTGTGTGTGTGTGTGTGTGTGTGTGTGTGTGTGTGTGTGTGTGTGTGTGTGTGTGTGTTTGTGTGTGTGTGTGTGTGTATATGTATTTATTACATGGCTTAGTTGAATACTCGATTCCGATTGGTCAATTCAGAACACGTGACACGTTGTTAATACCGAACAGACAGACTGCTGTCAAGGACTTATTGACCGTTGTTAAGGACGCTCACATCTGCACAAACAAGTCCGTTCGATTTAACTGTATACAATTTGGCCGAAAATGTGCTGCCCTATAGGCAAGATTTTAGCTGGCAATGAAAAACCTCTACAAAAGACCAATGCACTACAAAAAGAGAAACATATTGACATGGTGGACAGCTTATATAAAAAGGTTTCAAGTGTATTTAGTATTATAACATGTTTTAATTGGGGGGTGGACTTCACATCCTCTAGGGGGGTCCGGGGGTGCCCCCCCGGGAAGATATTTTTAACATTTTAAAGCAAAATGCTTCAATCTGGTGCACTTTGAGCACACAATTACTAGAGACTGATCTAGGGGGTACAACTCTAAACACCCATATGAAAAAGATTGGTTTGCATTTTATTAATCAAATAAGTGTGAACACAACCAATAACCTACCATAGCCAATAACAAATACATGTAACTTATTTTATTTTTGTTGTTCATTCATATCTTATTTTACCAGTTAACATTTATTTATTTATGCATATTTTTAAATCTCTCCAGTTTTAAATGATATTTTAGGTTTACTGTCCTATAGTAGGCACTGGAATGATTTCAAACCTGTTTTTATTTATCTTAATAATTATAAAGGTGTGCCTTGGAAATGTTTGTTTACATAAATTGTGATCAAAACTTTTGAGACTCACTGAGATAATTTAGACTAAAGTGAACTATCTAAACCCTCAGAGCAGTGTTGTAGTCAAGTCACCAATTCACGAGTCCAAGTCACTCTCGAGTCACCACTCTTCGAGTCCGAGTCACCAAGGGAGAGTCATAGTCGTGTCAGAGTCCAAGTCCGAGTCGAGTCCAAGTCATCACTACCTGTGTTCGAGTCCGAGTCCAAGTCCAAGTCACCCAAGGAGTGTCCGAGTCGAGTCATCATTACCTGTGTTCGAGTCAGAGTCCAAGTCACCCAAGGAGTGTCCAAGTCAAGTCCGAGTCACAAGTCTTCATGTATTAACCTTCGTGGATATATGTGTTGAAATGTAGCTGCTCCTCTACATTGCTTTTATCCTGTCATGTTATACTAACCTGTCTATTGAACTGCTGTGAAGCCAGTTTGGCTACAATTATTGTAATAGGTGCTATAAAAATACAAAGCATATTACTAATATTAATATTATTATTATATATAAATAAACTATATTTAAAATGAGTTATCTTTTAGAGAAGTGATTATATTTGTATGCCAATATTTTCCTATCGTAAAGTTTTCGTTTTGCACTTTTATTTTGATAGTGATCGGGACTCTTATTTTGAAGGAACTTTTACCGGTTAAATCGGATTACAGATAAAGATTTAGCCCCAGAAAGCACATGGCTACTTAGCATGCACAATCACGTCATTCTGTATGTTAAGTAGCCATGTGCTTTCAGGTTATCGGCTGAATCTTTATTTATTGATTAGATCACGTTACTCTGATGATAGTGTTCAAGACAGCCTATATGTCTGAACTCGATCCTTAGAGTAATGTGTTACGGAGCCTTCTCTTTGTTTCCACATAATGAACATTTTGAGCTGCTCTTTTTCAATGTGGAAGCAGAATGTGTGAAAGCATGGGGTGAAAAGGGTTTTATCTTTACTTAATTATGAATGTTGTTACATCAAGGCTGAAAATTCGTTTTTTTTTGGTATTCTTTTTTGTATTATATTTGTATTTAATATTGTGGAAGTGCAGATCCCCTGTCCTCCACCAGGGGGAGCTGCAGCACCCTCAGCACCCCTTACTTCCCACGGCCCATGAGTGATGGGCTGCTTGTAGCCACCATTTTGAATGGACTGCCAGATTCATTCAGGCCACTGGCTGTCCATGTAACACAGAACGAGGATGATGTTACATTTAAAGACTTCAAGAGAAGACTGAGGGTCTATGCAGAATCTGAGAAGATGAGGACGACTGGATCTATGGACAGTGTGATGAAGAATAACACAAGGCAAAGTAGACAAGGCACCAAGACACACAGGAAGAATGGAGAACCCACTCTGACTTCAGTGACTTGTTACAAGTGTGGAGAAAAAGGACACATTAGAAGCAAGTGCACCCAGAAAGTGTGGTGCAGTCACTGCAAGAGCAACACACACACAGAGTCCCTGTGCAGGAAAAAGGGAAAAGAAGACGGAGCCAGGAAGGTTGCAGAGGAAGAAGAGGAGGACAACGGCGACGAGGATCATTGCTTCATGGCCAAGCAGGCAAACAGCGAGAGGCCATCAGCCAACGTAAAGAAGAAGGGCATCATGGTGGACGCCGGAGCGACATCCCACATAGTGAACGATATCGCCAAGTTCAAGAGCTTTGACAACATATTCCAGCCCGACACCCATTCAATCGAGCTGGCGGATGGGACCAAATGCAGCGGGATGGCGCAACGCAGAGGGACGGCGCTGATCTACCTGCTAGACAACGATGGACGTCAGCAGAGAGCACAGCTGCATGAGGCACTTTATATGCCGACATATCCACACGATATCTTCTCAGTGGCAAGAGCAACAAATGGAGGAGCGACAGTCACTTTCAAGAAGGGGGACAGCCACATGATCACCAAGAGTGGTAACAACCGGTTTGACTTCCATGAAAGTGGTAATCAAGTGGTAATCTGTTTTACTTGCCAACTGTTCAGAAAAATGTTGATAAATGTAATGTTTGCCACGACATGCAAACTTGGCATGACATTTTGGGACATTGCAATTATGAGGATGTACAAAAGTTACTGGGTGTGGTAAAAGGCATGGAGATAAGAGGCAGTGCAGTCAGGCCAGCACAGCTGTGTGAAATTTGTACAAAAGGAAAATTCACCCAGACAAGGAATAAGGAGCCAGACAGAAAGGCTACAGAACCTTTACAACTGGTCCACACTGATTTAGCCGGTCCAATGAGAACCCCAAGTTTAGAAGGGCACAAATATGCACAGTCTTTTACTGATGACTATTCGGGGGCCATAACTGTTTATTTTCTCAAATCCAAAAGTGATGCAATACATGAGAGCTTCTTGGCAGACTCAGCACCTTATGGAAAAGTAAAATGTTTACGTTCAGACAACGGTGGCGAATTTACTAATAGAGAATTCAAATCACTGTTAACCAAAAATAGGATTAGACATGAGACATCTGCACCCTATTCACCTCACCAAAACGGCACAGCAGAGAGAGGTTGGGGAACCCTCTATGAAATGGGCAGGTGTATGCTGTTAGACAGTAAGTTGCCAGACACACTGTGGAATTATGCTGTACAGACGGCAGCCTATGTAAGAAACAGGTGTTACAGTAATCGCACAAAGAAAACACCTTATGAGATGCTCACAGGCAAGAAGCCAGACATGTCCAAACTTCAGAAATGTGGATCTGTGTGTTTTGCCTACACACAAGAGAAGGGGAAGTTCGATTCCAGATGTGAGCAGGGCATTTTTATTGGCTATGATAAGAACAGTCCAGCTTATCTTGTGTACTGTCCAGACACAGATAAGGTCCAAAAACACAGGTTGGTGAAATTCACAAACAAGAAAGCCAAAGAGAAAGAAACACAGACACCTGGGTCACACATTGAATGTCAGGACAGAGAGGTACACCCCAGGGTCCTTGACAATGAGGACAATGTTGATGAAAGAATGGGAAATGCATCAGGTCAAAGTGTTCAGGGTGATGTTTCTGTGGCTGAATGTGAACAGCCAGGCACTGAGAGTGAGGCTAGAAAGAACCCACCTAGAGCTAGGAGAAAGCCAATGCACTTACAGGATTATGAGACTGAGGATACAGTAGACCAACTGGTAACATGTGTAGACTCTTGTTATAGAGCAGTTTGTGACATACCACAAAATTACCAGGAGGCCATAGGGTCAACCAAGTCACGGCAGTGGATCAATGCAATGAATGACGAGATGCAGTCACTAGAAGAGAAGGACACATTCAAGATCACCCAGTTGCCTCTAGGCAAAAAGGCAGTGGGGGGTAGGTGGGTCTATACTCTCAAGTGTGATACTGATGGGTCAGACAAGTATAAGGCAAGATTTGTTGCAAAAGTTTACAGCCAAAAACAAGGCATTGACTATGAGGAAACTTTCTCACCTACAGCTGACATGACAACTGTTAGAGTTGTCATGCAAAAGGCAGTGCAGGAAGATTTAGTTTTACACCAAATGGATGTGAAAACTGCATACATGCATGCACCCATTGATTGTGAGGTCTACTTGGAACAACATGAAGGTTATGAGAAAAAGTCAAAAACTGGAGAAAAGTTAGTATGCAAATGACAGAAGTCCCTATATGGTCTAAAGCAGTCAGGCAGAAACTGGAATGCTCTGTTACGTGCATATCTCACTGAAAATGGTTTTGAACAAAATCCTGCTGATCACTGTCAATACACAAGGGAAAAACAAAAGGAAAAAGCTATTCTGATTGTATGGGTTGATGATCTGATAATTGCTGCTAACAATGAGGAGGTTGTGTAAAGTGTCAAAATGATGCTCACTGATAGGTTTAAAATGAAAGACCTGGGGAAATTAAACCATTTTCTTGGTATCGATTTTAACCAGTCAGAGGGTCAAGTCACAACGTCACTGGAAAGTTATGTGAACAAAATCCTCTCCAGATTTGGAATGCCAGATTGTAGGGTCAGAGAAACCCCATGTGAGTCTAAACTTGAATACACAGAAAATGCTGAAAGAATGGAAGAGCCAAGGAGGTATAGAGAGGCAGTAGGAAGTCTGATCTATTTGGCTACATGCACTAGACCAGATTTAAGTTTTGTGGTCAGTAAACTTTCCCAGCATTTTGCTGAACCAAGTGAAGAGCATTGGAGCACTGTGACGCATGTGTTCAGGTATCTTAAGGGTACAACAGACCGTGGATTATGCTTTAAAAAGGATGACGCGGGTAAACTGGGCCTAATAGTCCATAGTGATGCAGACTGGGCCTCAGAGGTTAAAGACAGACGTAGCTCCACAGGGTACTGTGCCAGTCTGAGTGAGAGAAGCTCTCTCATTTCATGGAAGAGTAGAAAACAACCAACAGTTGCACTGTCTACCTGCGAGGCAGAATACATGGCCTTAGCGCCAGCCATACAGGAGTGTATGTATTTACAACAGCTACTCAAGGGTATTGATGAGTATCAATATGGGCAAACCAAGGTTTATGATGACAACCAAGGAGCTATTGCACTTGCCAGAAATCCAGTAAATCGGCAGAGGTGCAAACATATCGATATTAAATATCACTTTATCCGAGAAACTGTGAACAGTGGGAGGATATCTTTGGAATATTGTCCTACTGACAACATGGTAGCTGACCTAATGACAAAACCAGCCACTAAGCTGCAACTGAAAAAGTTTGCTCAGTATTTGTTTGGCACTTAAAGTGCAAGAAATGCATATATGTGCCATTGTATTTTTGTTGTTTATTTTGTATTGAAGGCCAAATGGGGAGAATATTTCTTTTGTTTGTATTCTGTTATGAACATGTACCACAATAAGCTAGGATCGAGTGGGGGTGTTAAATGTTGTACAATTATGTGCGCCCTTGCTCATTGTGTCCTGCAGAGGGCAATGTTGTCTGCAGTGCGTCCAGGACGTGACGTCACTGACTATACCTTGCACTACATGTGGCCTCTACCTTATCCGTTCTGTTGTTGTTTGGATCGAGAGCTGAGCGGCAGCACAACCGCATCTCTCCTACCACGATAAATAAATATGCCTAATGAAGGCTAAAGGTAGCTGTCTACTACTGAGTTCTATTAAATCTCCACCGCAACGCACTCCGCCTAACACTCATGACTTTGTATTATCGTTTTATGTTTTCTCTTTTAAAAGTCAATTGCATGTACAGCATGTTGAAAAAGCAATAAGTTCAAAGATAAACAAAAAAGAAAAAGGAATACCATGTCTCGACAAGTATCTGAAGAAAGTATTCGTATTGTATGTCGGAAAAAAACATGCAAGTATATTTTCTAAATAGAGATCCACTTTCACCAAGCCGACCATCTATAGCTGTTAGCAAAGCCGTGCTGACAGTGAGCCACAAGAGAAGTCAAGGCATCTGGCCAAGTCACGCCTAAACAGGTAACAATGTGCTTGGTGTGACTTTGAGGAAGAGGTGTGGATCATGGGCGTAAAAACAAGGTCTGGTTTGTCCTCAATGTGCAGCCAAAGACTGAACATGGTGACAGTGGAAACAGATTCTTCCTCAAAGTTCAGCCAAACACAGAGCGTTCTTAAGGTGACACAACATTCTGGACCTTGTACATATTCATCGTCTATGGGCCCCTCCCCGCCACAACCATTGCTATTCGTTCATGCGGGCCCTTCTCAAATGAGGCCCATTACTCAGGACTCAGGACGTTGATCCTCAGTTCGTCTGAAAGTTAGGTGCTGTATTGGAAGATGGTCAAAAAGTGAAACGATTCAAAAGAACAATATTTGCCTCGGAAAAGAAGTAACATTTTAAACTAGCATAACATGGAAATAAGGTCTATATGTCAAAACAGTACTTAAGTACAATACCTGAGTAAATGTACTTTATTACTTTCCACCAATCCACCGAATGGAGATATGTTTATAAATAATCAGCAAGATCAATAAACTGATGTTCCTGCCCCGCCACCCCCCCTCCTCGAATGTAGGTCTGCCGCAGGGTCTGATACAAACTTAGCCTTTACTAAACCACCTCTCCAAGGGACTGTTTCGTTCCTTACGAACACACCAGGTTGGAATGAAGTGCTTGCAAAGAAATACATATGCGATGGGTTTATTAGTTTTCACAAACTATTGTGAAACTTGTACGTTTTAAACTGTTTTCAGGGGGCACGTTGGAAAGCTACTGCTTTCTTTACATGGCACACTAATAACCCACAGGTAAGATCTATTGAACATAAAGTACCTTCATGCAGTAATGCATTGATTCTTCTTTGACATGTTCTGATATATAGTGCTACAATTGAGTACTATTAAACGTGTGTGAGTGTGTGTCTGTGTGTGTACATGTGTTTCTTAAGGTCCTTATCAAACCCGTCCCCATGAGGAAGGGTGTATTAGGGAACACACCTACATGCCTTTCTTCCTTGAGCCACTCTTCTACCTCAATGTGCTGCCAACATGCATCACTATCAAAACCCATATTTCTCATAACGTGTCGTGCTGTAGAGGAAGATGATTGGTCTTGTAAGAAAATACCCAAAAAGAAAATCATACAGAAAACTAAACATTGATTATCTGAACATGTAAGGGGTTGATATTTAAGTATTACTCTGTGTGGAAACCACATTGTGTTGAAATATAACATTTAAATCATTATTAATATAAAAAAGTGCCCACATGAATGGATAGCGGTGGAATTATTTTTTACTTAAACAAACACACAATTTCCCTTGATCATTTGGCCGTATTGGGACACTGATTCCCCTTGTCAACATTTCTGGCAGCACATTGAGGAAGAAAGGTGGATCAAGGAAGAAGGTTTTTTTTGTGTGTGTGCATGTGTGTTTGTCTGGCGCACATTCTTTTCTATGGACGACAGCTCTAGTTAGATTCAGCAGGGCCGGCTCTAGACAATTTGCCGCCCTAGGCGAGATTTTAGTTGGCAAAAAATGGCGTACGCCAGTTTCAACGCACTGTTTGCGATTTCTAAAATACTAACTTGACGGGAAAACGTGCGGTCCTCCACGCAAACTCTAACCCATGCGTACGCACTAAGCACAAACACGGGAGAGACGAGAAACTGCGACACCGTTGGCAGAAGGAAGAATGGAGAGATGTGGAAATAATACAATAAATAAAATGTTAGCTCTCATTTATCAGATATGAAGAATTCATTTTCAAACGTTGATCAAAGCCAATCTTAAAATGATTTAACAAACGCCTGTTTGAGATTCCTCAGAGCACACAGACACATAACTGGGAGAAATAAAATAAATACGGATATGTTATTTAAAACCACCTGGATGATGTTCTCTTGTTAAGAAATGTTTCCTCATAAATGATGCGGTAAGCAGGAGGACAGAATCACGTCTGAACTGACGCCGTGTTCAATCAATCAATCAATGTTAATTTATATAGCCCAATATCACAAATGTTACATTTGTCTCAGTGGACTTCACAGTTTGTACAGAATATCAGTATGACAATATGACACCCTCTGTCCTTAGACCCTCTGTCCTTAGACCCTCTGTCCTTAGACCCTCTGTCCTTAAACCCTCTGTCCTTAGACCCTCACATCGTACAAGGAAAAACTTCCAGAGAAAACCCAGTTTAAAGGGGAACATGGGAGAAACCTCAGGGAGAGCAACAGAGGAGGGATCCCTCTCCCAGGACGGACAGACGTGCAATAGATGCCGTGTGTAAATTGAAAAGATAATATATTTGCAACATAGGTAGTCCAAATGTTTGGAAATGCATGTGTGTATAATAGGAAGATGAATCCACGAGGATATCCATCCAGGACTTATGATCCAGGACCACAGCCACGCTTCAAGATCCAGGACTCGCGATCCATGACACAGGACCGCAGGATCATCCATGACTCCGGATCCCAGCGTATATAGACACCAAAAAGAAAGACATTTGGGGAAGCTGGGTTAATGGGAACATGAGAGCACACAGGTACAGACAGAGAGAAGGAAGAAGTAAGATGTCCCCCGACAAACTAAGCCTATATCAGCAAAACTAGGGGCTGAATCTAATCAGCCCTAACTATAAGCTTTATCAAAAAGGAAGCTCTTAAGCGCACTCTTAAAAACGGATAGGGTGTCTGCCGTCCGAACACAAACTGGAAGCTGATTCCACAAAAGTGGAGCTTGATAAGAAAAGGCTCTGGCTGCCATTGTACTTTTAGAGACTCTAGGAACAACCAACAACCCTGCATTCTTGGAACGCAATGCCCTAGTAGGACAGTAGGGTATAATGAGTTCTTTAAGGTAAGATGGCGCCTGCCCATTAAGGGCTTTGTAGGCGAGAAGAAGAATTTTTAATTCTATCCTGTGTTCTATAGGGAGCCAGTGTAAGGCAGCCAGAACAGGAGTAATGTGGTCCCTTTTCCTAACTCTGGTTAGTACACGAGCTGCAGCATTTTGAATCAGCTGAAGAGACTTGACTGACTTCTTGGTACACCCTGATAATAAGGAGTTACAATAATCCAGCCTTGAAGTAACAAATGCATGGACTAGTTTCTCTGCATCGTTTTGAGGCAAGATATGCCTGATTTTTGCAATGTTACGTAGATGGAAGTAGGCGGTCCTTGAAATTGATTTTATGTGGGCGTTAAAGGATAAATCCTGATCAAATATAACACCAAGATTCCTTACAGTCTCACTGGAGGCCAAATTAATGCCATCCATAGTTAGTATATCTTTAGATAATTTGTTTCGTAGATTCTTCGGGCCAAGTACAATAACTTCAGTTTTGGTCGTGTTTAACATCAATAAATGTAAGGTCATCCACGTTTTTAAGTCCTTGAGGCAGTCTTGAATTTTATTTAGATGATTAATTTCATCAGGCTTGATTGATAAATATAGTTGAGTATCATCCGCATAACAATGAAAGTTTACAGAATGATTCCTTATAATATTGCCTAACGGAAGCATATATAGGGTGAACAAAATAGGTCCAAGCACTGAGCCCTGTGGCACTCCATGGCTAACTTTGGTTTGCATGGAAGATTCATCGTTGACACGTACAAACTGAGAGCGTTCAGATAGATAGGACCTAAACCAGCCTAAAGCAGTTCCCTGTATGCCAACTAAGTGCTCTAGTCTTTGCAATAGGATATCATGGTCGATAGTATCAAATGCAGCACTGAGATCGAGCAGAACAAGAATAGAGACAAGTCCCTTGTCTGAGGCTATTAGAATGTCATTAGTGACTTTAACCAGAGCTGTCTCTGTGCTATGATGTGTTCTAAAGCCAGACTTAACATCTTCAAATAAATCATAGTTTTTTAAGTAATCAGCTGTTTTGCGACTGCTTTCTCAAGAATCTTTGAGAGGAACGGAAGATTAGAAATAGGTCTATAGTTGGCTAAAACCTCTGGATCGAGGTTGTGCTTTTTAAGAAGCGGTTTTATCACTGCTACTTTGAATGATTGTGGAACATAGCCTGATAATAAAGACATATTCATAATATTTAATAAAGAAGTGTTAATTAATGGAAAAACTTCTTTCAACAGCTTAGTTGGAATCGGGTCTAAGATACACGCTGATGGTTTAGAAGAGAGAATCATTGAATGTAATTGTTCAAGGTTTATGGCTGAAAAGCTTTCTAGTTTACTATCTAGTGTAATATTATTAGAACTTACTTTTCCGGGAGCTGTTGATAACACTATACTGGTCAAAGGCAAGAGGTCATTGATTTTGTTTCTAAGAGTAACAATTTTATCGTTAAAAAAGCACATCAAATCATTACTACTGAGTGCTATGGGAATAGAAGGCTCAGTCGAGCTGTGGCTCTCTGTCAGCCTGGCTACAGTGCTGAAAAGAAATCTTGCATTATTCTTATTCTCATCTATTAATGAAGAGTAGTATGCTGCTATCGCTTTACGCAGTGCTTTCTTATATTCATTGAGAGTAATATGCCAAATTAAACCAGATTCTTCAAGTTTAGTGGAACGCCATATTCTTTCAAGTTGTCTCGACTTTTGCTTTATTTTGCGGGTTTGGGCATTATGCCATGGAGCTAATCTATGTTGTTTTATTTTCTTCTTTTTCAAAGGAGCAACAGAGTCTCATTTTATTCGCAGCGCATCTGTAGCACTATCAACAACATGATCAATTTGGGGTGGTGTACATTTTGTATAAGTTTCCTCCCCTACATGCAGACATGCTATCGAGTTAAGTATTGGTGGAATCTCTTCCTTAAATGTGGCTATAGCACTAACAGATAGGTTTCTGCTGCAGGAGCTTTTGGCTAATGCTTTGTAGTCTAGTAACAGTACTTCAAAAGTTACTAAGAAATGGTCGGATGAAGCAGGATTATGCGGTTCGACTAATAGTTGCTCAATTTCAATACCATAAGTCAGAACAAGGTGGAGAGTGTGATTATAGCAGTGGGTTGGTTTATTTACACTCTGACAGAAACCAACAGAATCTAATATAGAGTGAAATGCAACAGTAAGGCTATTTTTATCATCGTCAACATGAATATTAAAGTCACCTACGATAATTACTTTATCTGTTTTAAGAACCAAAGCTGATAAAAACTCAGAGAATTCTGATAAGAATTCTGAATAAGGACCTGGTGCACGGTACACTGTAACAAATAAGATTGGCTGCAAAGTTTTCCAGGTCGGATGCGTAAGACTGAAAACGAGGCTTTCAAAGGAGGTATAATTTCATTTTTGTTTAGTATTGATAAGTAAACTTGAGTCAAAGATTGCTGCAACTCCACCTCCTCGGCCCGTGCCTCGGGCAATATGAGTATTGATATGGCTGGGTGGAGTGGCCTCATTTATGCTGACATATTCTTCATGTCTCAACCAAGTTTCAGTGAGACAGCATATATCAATATTATAATCTGATATTAAATCATTTACCAGTATTGCTTTAGATGCTAGAGATCTTATGTTTAAGAGACCACATTTAATCTTCCTGTTTTGTTGCACTGTAGTAGTTGTTACATTTACTTTTATTAGGTTATTATGTATGACACCTCTATTAGGTTTTACCTTAAATTGTCCTTGGGCAGACACACACACCGTTAATATTGGGTATTTTATTGGGGTCGGGATTCCTATGGATGACTGCCTAGGAGAGAGCGCAGAGAAGCGTGTAAGACTGCGACTCTGCCTCCTGGTCTCAACTCCAGTTTGTCATGGATTAAGTCACAGAGCCCTGAAATGTTTGCCGAAATGAGATTTGCACCTTCCAAAGTAGGATGAATGCCGTCTCTCTTAATCAGACCAGGTTTTCCCCAGAAGGCTGTCCAATTATTTATGAAGCCCACATTGTTTGCTGGGCACCACCAAGACAACCAGCGCTGAAATGATGACATGCGGCTATACATGTCATCATTGATCAGATTGGGGAGGGGACCAGAGAAGATTACGGTGTCCGACATTGTTTTAGCATAACTACACACTGACGCCACATTAAGTTTGGTGCATTCTGATTGGCGTAAACGAACATCATTACCACCGACGTGAATAACAATCCTACTGTATTTACGTTTATTTTTAGCCAGCAGTCTAAGATGCGCCTCAACGTCGCCAGCTCTGGCCCCCGGAATGTATGTGACTGCGGACGCTTCGGTCTCTAAACTCACGTGTCTCATAATAGAGCTACCAATAACCAGAGTTGGCTTCTCAGCGGGTGTCTCGCTGAGTGGGGAATATCTGTTAGATACGTGAACGGGTTGTTGGGGACCTGCGGGTTTCGCGTTATGCCCCTTCTGAACAGTCACCCATTCTCCCTGCTGCTCGGGAGTTGCCGGGGGACGGCTAAGAGGAGCTACCTTTTGCCGGTCCGCACCGGCTAACATGGGCTTTACTGTAGCTGAGTTATTTTCTAAGATGCGGAGCCGGGCTTCTATGGCTATGATTCCCGCCTCCAACCTAACAACTATACTACATTTAACACATGTATCGGTACCAGTAAAGGAGGTAGGGAAGTAACCAAACATGAGACAGTTAGAGCAAGAAATAGCACCCGAGGGTGGGGAAAGAGCCATGGCTAGCTATCAAGCTAAAGTAGCTACCGTTAGCAAACCCGAAAAAGGTGTAGGCAACTGTGGAGTTACAGTCGCTAAGAGAAGGAGAGTTGTGAGTGCTTAAGCTGTAGTAACGTGTGATTACAACGTCAGGCAGTTGTCGTGATCAAGAGTTTTAAAACGATCGATTAAGTTAAGATAATAAGCTATCAGCAACAGAACAGGCACACGGGATATCCGGAGATGACAACAACAACCGGAAGTTACAACATGCTTACCACAATAGTGGTCCGTGTAGAAACAATCTACCACAATCCACTCAATTTGAAATGGCATGACAACAAAATAATGTTAATAATTGTTGTTGTACAGTGACTATGATGGAAGTGTTGTGACTTTGTGAAGTCTTACCTGGAATCAGTTTGTCACTCCGGGCATCATAGAGCATCCCTAGGGTGAAGGGTCGTCCCAGAGCAGGCATTTTCTTGGGTTCAGAGGCCATTTCTCCAACCTGTTGAGAAGAAACAACTCAGACTTCCGAACCTGATTTAAACGTCTGTTATGGAGTAGGAGTGTTGAGAGTTAATAACAATTGGAGTCTGACTTTCAACTGTGCCTACAAACATGGCCGTATCCACCATTGAGGTCACCGAGGTCCGGATCTCGGTAATTTTTTCCAAGCTGTGTGTATAACAAAACTTGTGAAATAATTGCATTAAACATGGCATTTTGTAGTACTTCCATTTACTGCCGATGGGGGCGCTGCATAACTACGTAGCCTCGATTAAAGCAAACAGAAGAAGACAACATGTATCAACAAACCACTGTTATAGCGGAATGTTTAATACAGCGTATTTCTGATATTTATTAAAGATCACATGGTATTCCATATGATGTGTGTTACTGAGTTGGGTCACACACAGTTAGAGAGACAATGGTCGTTTTGAATTATCAATAGATGTATTCATTTTAAGTGAGCTGACATCGAGGTTGGAGGAAGTTCAGAGAAGGCGTCAGGTTATAAAAACAGTTAACCTTTGTTAGTTGACCACTCCTGGACGTCATGAGATAACTAAATGTTCCATATCTGGAACATACAAGTATAGCATTCAGAGGCAGAACATGTGTTAGCTAATGTGAGGAAATGTGTGTGCGTCCTGTCAAGAGTCCTATATATGTTTCTGTAAAGTTCTACTACTCAGGAGCATTGCTGCAGGACTGCTTGAGAGCAGAGGTAATGCTTTCCTCGTTATTATTGATTGTTGTACAACGAAATAATAATTGATCAACTATACCTGTGTTTATGTTTTATTGATCCCTCTCTGTTTCATTCTTTCCTGTTGTGAGTGCTAAATTGCCACAACACCAGCGCAGCCCGGACGATGAGGTATCTAGAGATCTGAGTCCAGCGGGCTGCTTGTGCTTCTGTTCTCCAGGGAGGAGAGCTCCAGAGGCTAAACTTTGGTTTAAATAGTGTGAATAAACTAGCTAGAGAGCTAAAGTGAATTACATTCATCCAATGTCAGAAGGATTACCTTTTAACACACGTTGTAATGGTTTTCTTTCATTTCAATTTGAGGAAAACATTGAAGATATAATATTGTATTGTTTTCTTTCTACACTGACTCAGATATAATGAAAAGACTACGTGAGTCGAAGCTCAGCTTTGGTAAGGAAGAGACAGGACAGGCAGAGAGAGAGAGAGAGAGAGAGAGAGAGAGAGAGAGGGAGAGGGAGAGAGAGAGAGAGAGAGAGAGAGAGAGAAAATTATGGAAGTCAGGGAGGAACTGCAGGTACAGTCACACAAAAGAATGTAGGCTTAATAACCCCATCTATCTATCTATCTATCTATCTATCTATCTATCTATCTATCTATCTATCTATCTATCTATCTATCTATCTATCTATCTATCTATCCATCTATCTATCTATCTATCTATCTATCTATCTCTCTATCTATCCATCTATCTATCTATCTATCTATCTATCTATCTATCTATCTCTCTATCTATCTATCTATCTATCTATCTATCTATCTATCTATCTATCTCTCTATCTATCCATCTATCTATCTATCTATCTATCTATCTATACATCTATCTATCTATCTATCTATCTATCTATCCATCTATCTCTAACAATAGTCTTCATTTATAGACAATAGGCATAATTGTAAAACAACATCCATCTATTGCAGTTATGATGTCATAATAACATACAATTGTATAAAACACAATTTGCTTACATCTTTGTTCCCTTTTGAGAATCAAACAAAACAGATTACAATTTTTTTTTTAAATGCAAACAAACAAGCGAAATGAACTAAATGGCTGCATTGCTTTTAATTCACTGGCAGGAGCGACAAGTGAGGAGAAGCAAAAAATAAACAACGAGGGAGAGAGTAGAGGCCAGAGAGAGTAATGAACAGGAAGAAGACAGAGAGACTCAAGAAGATGGAAGAGAGGCTGCAGGTTATGGAAAGGAGAGAGACATGGAAAATGAATGTTGACAATGTTCTGTGATCAATTTAGCCTCTTCTGCATGTCCAGATCATTAACAGCAACAATCAGCTGATTATTATGCATTACACTTTCAAAAATAATTGATGCTGACATTGTCAGCCCACTGACATGGTTTGAAATCAATATATTATCCAATGTGTGACCCCCCACAGGACTTAAAAAGCACCTAACTAGATCATGAAAATCCTAAGAATCTCGGGGGGTATCCCCCGAACCCCCCAAACATCTTTGGACCTCGGTATTTAGGAAATCCTGGATACGGCCCTGCCTACAAATGCAGTATTTTCCTGCAGACACTAATCCAGCAGCTGTAGTTTTACACAGAAAAGTACAGTTGTTATAGTAAATGTGTGTTTGTCTGTTAGTCCTCACCTGGTGAAGTTGTGTAGAGCAGCAGAGTTGTGTGAGGGTCTTCTGATTTCCAGCAGGAGCTTCAAGTCTGATGAACTGTGGTGTTGTGAGGTGACTCATATCCTGTCAGATACTCTCCTCCCCTGACCTCCTGTTCATTGCACTGAGTCAGAGACAGAGACACTCCCTGACACTGACTGATAGTCTTTTCTGCACACGCAATCGATATCCACACTCTGCAATTTCTTATAATGCAACTCTGATGAATGAATTCATATTGGTTGGAGACTCTTATGTATGACATTTGACCAAACAATGTGTAAATGGTTAATCTAGATTAACCTCTGATTAACTCACTTGTATAACAAGCAAATGAAAGATCAAAAACAAACTCAATGAACAAGGAAGTGGACAAAGCCAGAAAACAAAGAAGGGCGTTTCCCTTCTGATGCTTAGATAAGGCCATTTAAACGCTTTCCTCAGACGCCATGTGTGCGTTGTTAGGAGTGCAGCAGGGCTGCTTCAGAGGGAGGCAGAAACCCAAGCAGCTGGAACAAAGACATTCAGACTGTTTCTGTGAAATCATCAAAGAAGATATATGACAGATCAGCATTCATACATTTTACGCAAATAACTTAACTAATAAATTAATGTAGCGTTTGTAACCCCATCCCACTACTGAAACTGTAATATCAGATAAAGCACATTTCATAAATGTTCTCTCAGAGTATTTTCACTAAGGCTAACCAAAGGGTTACTTCACTTTATTGATCTGTTTCTAAGCTTTATATTTAGTTTATATTTTCTGTGACGACAACATGATGTGAATAACTCTGTTCCTTCGTACATTTGCTACATTACAGAAAACAAAGAAGGACCTTGGAGAGGACTCTTTAAAGTAGAGACAATACATACTGATATACACCTGAGCATCAGCAGGAGAGGACTCTTTAAAGTAGAGACACTACACACTGATATACACCTGAACATCAGCAGGAGAGGACTCTTTAAAGTAGAGACACTACATACTGATATACACCTGAACATCAGCAGGAGAGGACTCTTTAAAGTAGAGACACTACATACTGATATACACCTGAACATCAGCAGGAGAGGACTCTTTAAAGTAGAGACACTACATACTGATATACACCTGAACATCAGCAGGAGAGGACTCTTTAAAGTAGAGACACTACATACTGAAATACACCTGAACAGCAGCAGGAGAGGACTCTTTAAAGTAGAGACACTAGATACTGATATACACCTGAACATCAGCAGGAGAGGACTCTTTAAAGTAGAGACACTACACACTGATATACACCTGAACATCAGCAGGAGAGGACTCTTTAAAGTAGAGACACTACATACTGATATACACCTGAACATCAGCAGGAGAGGACTCTTTAAAGTAGAGACACTACATACTGATATACACCTGAACATCAGCAGGAGAGGACTCTTTAAAGTAGAGACACTACATACTGAAATACACCTGAACAGCAGCAGGAGAGGACTCTTTAAAGTAGAGACACTACATACTGATATACACCTGAACATCAGCAGGAGAGGACTCTTTAAAGTAGAGACACTAGATACTGATATACACCTGAACATCAGCAGGAGAGGACTCTTTAAAGTAGAGACACTACATACTGATATACACCTGAACATCAGCAGGAGAGGACTCTTTAAAGTAGAGACACTACATATTGATATACACCTGAACATCAGCAGGAGAGGACTCTTTAAAGTAGAGACACTACATACTGATATACACGTGAACATCAGCAGGAGAGGACTCTTTAAAGTAGAGACACTACTGATATACACCTGAACATCAGCAGGACAGTACTTTTTAAAGTAGAGACACTACATACTGATATACACCTGAACATCAGCAGGAGAGGACTCTTTAAAGTAGAGACACTACATACTGATATACACCTGAACATCAGCAAGAGAGGACTCTTTAAAGTAGAGACACTACATACTGATATACACCTGAACATCAGCAGGAGAGGACTCTTTAAAGTAGAGACACTACATACCAATATACACCTGAACATCAGCAGGAGAGGACTCTTTAAAGTAGAGACACTACATACTGATATACACCTGAACATCAGCAGGAGAGGACTCTTTAAAGTAGAGACACTGCATACTGATATACACCTGAACATCAGCAGGAGAGGACTCTTTAAAGTAGAGACACTACATACCAATATACACCTGAACATCAGCAGGAGAGGACTCTTTAAAGTAGAGACACTACATACTGATATACACCTGAACATCAGCAGGAGAGCACTCTTTAAAGTAGAGACACTACATACTGATATACACCTGAACATCAGCAGGAGAGGACTCTTTAAAGTAGAGACACTACATACTGATATACACCTGAACATCAGCAGGAGAGGACTCTTTAAATTAGAGACACTACATACTGATATACACGTGAATATCAGCAGGAGAGGACTCTTTAAAGTAGAGACACTACATACTGATATACACCTGAACATCAGCAGGAGAGGACTCTTTAAAGTAGAGACACTACATACTGATATACACCTGAACATCAGCAGGAGAGGACTCTTTAAAGTAGAGACACTACATACTGATATACACCTGAACATCAGCAGGAGAGGACTCTTTAAAGTAGTGACACTACATACTGATATACACCTGAACATCAGCAGGAGAGGACTCTTTAAAATAGAGACACTACATACCGATATACACCTGAACATCAGCAGGAGAGGACTCTTTAAAGTAGAGACACTACATACTGATATACACCTGAACATCAGCAGGAGAGGACTCTTTAAAGTATAGACACTACATACTGATATACACCTGAACATCAGCAGGAGAGGACTCTTTAAAGTAGAGACACTACATACTGATATACACCTGAACATCAGCAGGAGAGGACTCTTTAAAGTAGAGACACTACATACTGATATACACCTGAACATCAGCAGGAGAGGACTCTTTAAAGTAGAGACACTACATACTGATATACACCTGAACATCAGCAGGAGAGGACTCTTTAAAGTAGAGACACTACATACTGATATACACCTGAACATCAGCAGGAGAGGACTCTTTAAAGTAGAGACACTACATACTGATATACACCTGAACATCAGCAGGAGAAGACTCTTTAAAGTAGAGACACTACATACCGATATACACCTGAACATCAGCAGGAGAAGACTCTTTAAAATAGAGACACTACATACCGATATACACCTGAACATCAGCAAGAGAGGACTCTTTAAAGTAGAGACACTACATACTGATATACACCTGAACATCAGCAGGAGAGGACTCTTTAAAGTAGAGACACTACATACTGATATACACCTGAACATCAGCAGGAGAGGACTCTTTAAAGTAGAGACACTACATACTGATATACACCTGAACATCAGCAGGAGAGGACTCTTTAAAGTAGAGACACTACATACTGATATACACCTGAACATCAGCAGGAGAGGACTCTTTAAAGTAGAGACACTACATACTGATATACACCTGAACATCAGCAGGAGAGGACTCTTTAAAGTAGATACACTACATACTGATATACACCTGAACATCAGCAGGAGAGGACTCTTTAAAGTAGAGACCTCCTCTAGTTGGACACATGACGGGGGGAGGTAGAGAAAATGAGGGGAGAGAAACTCTGAAAGGACACGGAGAATAAAAAGCAGAGGAAAGAATAACAACATTAAAATAGAGTGTCATGTAAGAGGAGAGCAAACAGGGAAAGCATTGTTGAAAAGAGCCCTTTTGAAATATTAATGTGTGTTCTCCGCGGTGTGAACATCAAACGTTTTTCTTCCCGCGGCCACACGCTTAGTCACCGCTCACAAAAACTCACATTTCATACTTTCTGCAAACCTTTCTGAGCATGAATTGCACGACGCCACTCTGCGACCTTTAGAGAAGCCTGGAGAGAATCCAGAGATCCGTTATTGAACTGCAGGAAGTCGTCTCTTTCACTGGAGCTTTCACAACAATACACAGAATATAAAGGCGGCTGTTTCTCTCCTCTTTTCTCCGGAACGGACTGAAGAGAAATGAGAGTTTGTTCCCGAGCTTCTTCTCTATCTCACGCTGCAGAACAACAGAGATGATTTGTTTTTGTGGATTGTTTTCCTATCAGTGCTAGTATTTCTCGAGGGCGGCAGAGGGTAAAAGTACCAATGTGTGAGGAACAAATCATTGGAAACATTTGAAGAAATGTCATGTTTAAAATGTGTCTTTGATGTGACAGAATAGCGTTACAAAAATGAGATTATTTCTGACAAAATTAGGTCAAAAACCTTTGTTTATTTGGTCCTAAAAAAGCGAAACATATGAGTTCATATAGGACAAAATAATGTGAACAATTTTGAAAAATGTTTATATAACGCAAAGTAAAAGGGAAAATATCCAACCCAGTCTCACATCTAAACGTGAAATAACTACGTTGGTCCACAAATGCCTATTTTAAAGTTAGTTTGGCCATTAAAATGCGTTTTGATGTCATTTGATACGAGAAATATGAGTTGTTATTTCAGATTATGTGTGCAGTGGATGCACATGATCTTTAGTTTACTAGTTATTACGAAGATTACTTCAGGAAATTGTGTCCATACAACGTTTTCATTGTTACCAAGGTGGTTGCTAGGGACGCTGCTATCGATATTATTTATGTTGTGTAACTATTTAATGGTGTTATCTTTATTGCTACCCCCTTCCCCATCAATGTATAGTGTTGGTCCACAGCACAAACTTATTAGTTTAACAAAATCTGCATCTAAAATGGTGGCATAGATACGTTATGTTCCCCTGTGCAATTCCAGTCTCACATCTCACATCACATCGTCATTAACAAATACCGGAAACAGACCGAAAACATTTTTAAAAAATAAAATAATACTTGTGCTTGCTTTTCTCTTTGAAAGTCATCACATACAGTCTTTAATTAAATATTAGTTAAATCCCGTCTGCCACTTGTCATTCTTTCTGACCCTTTAATAAACTGTGTTCTTGGACCAAAACAAACATGGACGCTAACAGTTACGTGTTATTGTCCTAAAAACAAACATGGACATATTAAAGTGAATATTTGTGTGCATTGCCTCTGACTCTGAGGGACTGACGGACACTTTTCCATTTCCTTTTGTCCTTTCACAACCTTGATAAAACAGATGTAAAGAACCTTTCATCTCCACTCCAACAAAGAACTTTTTGAACATTGTATATTTACTGAACACACACACACACACACACACACACACACACACACACACACACACACACACACACACACACACACACACACACACACACACACACAATATGCTGCTTTACGAGCTCAGGTACACACACGACCCCGGGTAGTGTGTATGTGTGTGTGTGTGTGTGTGTGTGTGTATCAGTGTGTGTGTGTGTGTGTCTGCATTGAGCAGCTGTTGTCATCGTTAAAGCGATGATGAAGAAAGAGCACAAAGCATTTTAATCATCGAGGCCAGACGGCAGCTTTGTGACAAACTTTAAATCTCCTGTTTTAGTTTCAGGCGTATTTAACATTATATTTAAAATAACTCCTCCATGCTTTATTCCCACTTACAGTGATCCTGAATTCAACATCTCATTTCACTTCTGTTTCCTGAGCTGCTAGCATCATTTCCATTTCATTTCTTTATGGTTTCCATCTGCCAAATACGACAGTTTTGTAAAAAAAAATATCAGTGCGGAGTTTAGTTTGTGCTGTTTGGATATCAGCTCTGTATTTTATGTTTATTGTGTTTCCAGGTTTGCATTTTGAACATGCATTAGTCTCTCTGCAAGCTGCTGATACTATAAACAAGCACTTTTTGATTATAGCCTGTTGAGCACTTTATTTATTTACATTTACCTTCTTTGCTTACTTACATACATTCAGTTTTCCGCAGAACTTCCTTGAAAACAGGTAAAGTTACTGAAAATGGTTCAAAGTCAAAGTGATTTTGTTGT
Organism: Notothenia rossii; assembly: GCF_949606895.1. Lineage (NCBI taxonomy): Eukaryota > Metazoa > Chordata > Actinopteri > Perciformes > Nototheniidae > Notothenia > Notothenia rossii. The sequence continues at coordinate 1,456,890 of NC_136910.1, read as the reverse complement.
CAAGAAAAGTGTAAAGAGTATTTCTTTTAAATTTGAAATGATATTTTGTTTATTGCCAAGTTTAGGTTTTAGTTTCTAGGTTTTAGGGGGACGTACATACTGTATACACATGTAGTGGTAATTGTTTTTAAAACTACAATTCTGTTGCAATAACTGTTTCAAGTTATTCATCTGCTGTAAAAGTATATGTTTCAGTGTTTTTGGTGCATTTATCAGATTAAATATCCTTTGAACAAATGTGTTTTCCATGAAGGGTTTGTTTCTTCTCGTTTTCCGCCAAAATCTGAGCTTTATGACATTTGTTTTCTTTGATAAAAGCCCTTAATGGAACCATTTACCCGACACGTTGGGTCAGAGCAGAGAAATAAAGGAAACAGGTGACAGGGAGAGAAAGGGATGAAATAGTGACAAAAAGCTCCAGAAGCTGTCAGAAGGCTTTTATCCTCAGAGCTCCGGGCGGAGGTGAGGAGGAGACACTCAGAGTGGAATACATTACTCCATCCTCTGAATCCATGTCACTATTGAGAGCAGAGCAAAGCAGAACATGATGAGGGTCGAGCCGAAGAGAGAGACGTCTGATAATCTGAGGTTGAAGGCGAGACATAATGTGGTCGAAATATCTTCTGATATAAAAAGAAAACCTCCTGGAACCCCAAGCGTCTATTTCAAGAGATTATAATGACAGGAAGTGGAAAATAATGGCAAATAAATTAAATGTTCTGCCACGGTTTATTATTTCAGACCTTTTGATTAACTGTGTTATTCGACCAAAACAAATATGGACTCCAACGACATCCTGACTTCGACCAAAACAAACATGGACGCCAACCTTTTAAGGTACTTTGACCAAAACAAACATGGACACCAACTTTTTAATGTACTTTGACCAAAACAAACATGGACGCCAACCTTTTAAGGTACTTTGACCAAAACAAACATGGACACCAACTTTTTAATGTACTTTGACTAAAACAAACATGGACGCCAACCTTTTAAGGTACTTTGACCAAAACAAACATGGACACCAACTTTTTAATGTACTTTGACCAAAACAAACATGGACGCCAACCTTTTAAGGTACTTTGACCAAAACAAACATGGACACCAACTTTTTAATGTACTTTGACTAAAACAAACATGGACGCCAACCTTTTAAGGTACTTTGACCAAAACAAACATGGACACCAACTTTTTAATGTACTTTGACCAAAACAAACATGGACGCCAACCTTTTAATGTACTTTGACCAAAACAAACATGGCACCAACTTTTTAATGTACTTTGACCAAAACAAAAATGGATGTTATAAATCAACAGTTTTAATACCAAGACAAAGATGGACGCTGTGACATGTTATTTTACCAAAAACCAAACTTGGACCCCAACTTTTTAGTGGACCAAAACAAATATGCATGTCAACAGTCACCTGATCCTGACAAAAACAAACATGGGTGCGAACGATAGCCTGTTTTTCTACCAAAACAAACACGCAAACAACACCAACTGAGACGTGTTCTCATACCCAAACATACATACTTCTACTGTCTTGTTTTTGTACCAGAACAATCATGGACGCCAACTGACACGTGTTCTCTTCAAGCCTCCAGGAAGTGCTCCGGACTCTGAGGAAAATATTCCGAGTGGCCAAATGGTGGTAATACAACCTCTGTATCAGTCCGTGACGTCACTGGGCCCAGAAAGACTTTCTCCAATTGACGAACATGGGGAAAGAGACGTCTGTAAATCAGCGGATACTATTTTAAAACTAAATCAACTACCCAGTATGAATATTTTACAGCCCTTATTGTAATCATTAGGTTTTAAAGTTATAAAATGCACTAAAAGCCAAATCCAGATTTATTTTCTCTCTCCATTCATTCTACTGGAGAGGATGATGATGTTACATGTTGACACATTTATCTCGAGAATCTCAGGCCATTTAGTCTTTATGAAAGAGGCCCCGCCCCCTTATTATACATCCATCACTGAGACACCAGACACTTGTTACGTTGCTATGGACGATCTTGCACTAATACACATTCTCAAAGATATTGAAGTGACTGTTATTTTTTATATATTATACCAAAAAAGTCCTGGAAAGACAAGGTAAAGTTAACGAATGTGCATTTAAAAAAGAGGAATAGCTTCGGTTGAAAACCAAAAGGTAAAATGGGGTCAGATTAGAATTCTCCAAAGGGGGGTTCGCTTAGCAGGAAACACTTGAAATAACTAAAGGACAACTTAAACAAGAAAGAGGAAAGAAAGGGAGAGTCAGAGCTCAACATTTCAGATGTGTGTATCTCACACTCCTATGTCACTTTAATTCATGTTCCTTTGTTATTCATCTTTTAATATCTTTGCTTTTAAAAGAGTGTTTTTAAATGCCATTTTATAATGTGTTTCTAAATGCTCTTAATGTCTTTCATTTGTGTAAAGCACTTTGAAGTCCCTTGTGTTGAAAGGTGCAGTATAGATAAATAAATACACTTGCCTATATTGATCGTTGTGCTTTTACTTATGTCTTAATGTGTGTATAAATGTGTCTCTGATTGTATATATACACAGATTTGCATACATATTAAACGGTATTTCGATCCGTCTGTCTGTGCACACACTGAAAGATTGACAAAAAAAGTTGACTGACTTTGAGGTGTTTTCATACCAAAAACATACTGCTACTACGCTGCTGTCTTGTTTCTGTACCAGAACAATCATGGACGCCAACTTCTTAGCATTTTTGTTCGAAAACGTTTACTCCCGTTACCTGGCTGCTATCACACGGCTGTATACGTGCTTCACTCACACAGAAATACTGTTATGGCCGCCGCCTTCTCTCCTAAACTAACCCTCCTGTCAAGATCTGGGTTTATGTCAGATTAGCCATTAGCCTGACCCTCCGAACAAGATCCAAGAACTAGAGAAATCTGTTGAAAGCCATCAGACGAGGCTCTGGATGTGTTGTTGTCAGCCTGTCCTCTTATTACGACCCACAGACACCAATTGTCAAATCAGAAAGCGTTTTAATGGCCAAACTATCCTACATTTTACAGAGAGGGTTATTTGTGAATAAACGACCATCTGTAACATTGCATTCAACGGGAGCACTAGAGGGCGAAAACTTTCAAATGTAATTATAGGACGTATTAAAGGTGGGGTAGGTAAGTTTGAGAAAGCGGCTCGAGATACACTTTGTTATATTCCATGGAATGCTCTGAACATCCCGATAGCAATGAATATCTGAAGTGCTTTGACAACAAGTCCATAAAAAAATGTCATCTGGTGAAGCCGTGGCGCTGTAAAAAGCACGACCAATCATCTGAGCCGGCCCGGCTAAAATAACTGGATGGCCTACCTGCCTGTCAGCCTTCCATCTGTGCACAAACTGATCTCGTGCCCTCATTGGTCATGTGCGCGTTAGTGTGTGTTGGAGGAGGGGCTCTGTGAGGAAGTGGCAGATTTGTTCCGGCTGTGTATTTTCAAATTCTAGCCACTCCAGCTGGTTTCTCAAAATGACCTACCCCACCTTTAAGAGCTTGAACAAACGACATATTTGGTCGTAATAAGGGTCGAACAATCGGCCCATTATGAGTTGGAGGACTTGTTGGTTGTTGTCCACCTAGATGTATTTTTGTAAATGAAACTTGGTATCTGTAATACTCTTTCTAATCTTTATATATACCTCTTATTTAAACTAATGGTAAAACTTCTTCACGACGTTCTGACCCTTCGTTGTATCGCCCCGCTGAACACGGAGTTGAACAGCAAACAGAAAGTAGTTGTTGTTGCATCTGAACAGAAAGAAAGTTAGAGTTTCTTCTCTACCTCGGATTAAAGGAAGTGTCTACATTTACAACGTCAAACTTTCCTCCTTCAGCGTTCCTGCTCAGCTTGCTGTTGAGACACAGAGTTGATATTTACTGCCCGGTCTGAATTCCATGCATTTTTAATGCTGCGCTCGTTTCAATTCAACTCTCCCTCGGTTTTTAAGAGGGCATTATGCTAATTCTGTATTGTTTGTCTGCAGATTGAAACGTGCTGCCGTGCTTCGTTCAGAGTTTACATCCCAACGGAGAGACTCAGTTTGTGTTGTGAGTCCTCAAAGAGATGCTTTCACGTGTGTCCATGCGTCAGAACGGCTGATGATCCACTTCATTAGTGCGGGGGGAAACAGCCAATCAGAGAGAGGAGATACATCTTCGATCCTTTGCTCAACATTTCTACAGATTACAGACTTTTATTGACAGAAAACTCCAGAAGGAGGTAAAGATACTCGTTCCACTTCAGCGCAGCCTCATTCACCAGCAGGTCTCATTCATCACTCGTTTCTATAAAGATAAAGGATGAGCACTGTGTCTCTGATCTATATGATATATCATTAATGAGTTACCTCTTACATTTCGTATCTGAAAGATAATCAATACGTCCCCAATATCTTTTTGAATCTTCAAACTAAAAGTGCTAAAGTTACGAGAATAAACTCATTTATTCACAAGACAATATTTGATATTCTCTCAGGGGCTTTTCTAGAAAGTATAGTATGAGTCCTGTGTCTCTTATCTTGTTTATAAGATATATAAACAACTGCGGCTGCGAGGGAGTGCGGTCGTCTTTCAACCAGAAGGTTGTGGGTTCGATCCCAGCCCAGGCAGTCAACATGTCGATGTATCCTTGGGCAAGATACTTAACCCTGAGTTGCTCCCAATGGCCAACGGTGTGTGAATGTGTGTGAATGTTAGGTCCTAGAGTAAGGTACACTGCTCTGTATGAATGGGTGTGAATGGGTGAATGACATGTAGTATGTAAAGCGCTTTGAGGGGTCTTAAAGACTGGATAAAGCGCTATATAAGTACAGTCCATTTACCATATAAACAACAACACGCACATATACAAGATGTCTCCTGACGTAAACAACAAAGTGAGGTCGGAGCTCCGTAAAAACAAAGCCGTCTGATGCTCTGTTTCAGATTTCTGGAGAAATTATAAGTTTTTGAGGAACAGAAATATTGTTTTCTGATCACTTTAACATTATACGGGGAAAATCTGCATTTTGGTTTGAGGGCTCCCCGGGCGAGGCAGAACCCTGATAACATGTTTTGAAATAACACTTTTATCGTATTGTTTTATTAAGGGTTGTAAAGAAAAAACTAAAAGGTCAAAATGCCTTATTCTATCGATATTACGAAAACGTTCAGATCCGCACAATTTGGTTTATTTTTTTACTTTTGTCCCGTACACTCTACCAAGTTCAGACCTTTAGTTTCTCCAACAAACCAGCTGACAGACAGATAAACCAAACGAAAAGCATTAACTATTTAGCTGAGGTACTAAATATAATATAATTATGATTGTAAAGATATTCTTTTGCATGACTTGCAATTAAACACTCGAAATCATAAGCTCCTGTCGTCAGTGTCTTTTCTTGAGATTTCCAGAAATGGTATTGTTTTTATTTTTAGGAATTTTCATTTCAAACTGCCGAATAATGCCTCGGACTAAACGTCATGGACTTGGATTCAAAAATGCTTTTAGCAGCACTGTGAGGAAGCGCACACACTCCCTCACTAACATGTTGGTCTTAACTATTTGTTTGTTAAGAAAGGTAGTACATGTTTTTTCAGAGTTGTCTTTATTTCAGTTAAAGTTATAAAAACAGTTTACATAGACAAACTAATAAAATGCATCTAAATTAATTTGTCAGTCTGTAAAATACACAAGCACCAAGTAATCACCATTTCCTTTGTTCAGACCTGGAGGCCATCTTGTCCCAGTGCTCAAAGGGGGAGCACGCCTCCAAAGTACTCCTTATATATGGCGTATGAGTAGGCGGAGTCTTGGACGCGATTGGTCAGGAAATGTGTGATTTTATGAGTTTCAATTAGGTTAAAAACTATCCGTTTTAAGCAGACCTTGTTGTTTTTGAAGGTATAATATTTATGTTGATGCAATAATGAATTTACTTAAGCCTTTAGGGTTTTATTAAATGTAGACAACAGTGTTTAAGTTTGTATTTAACCCTTCACTCCGCTTTCAGAACCATGACCTGATTGGCCAGGTTGGAGTGGGAAGGCGGGCAGTCTCCTATAAATGTTGTTGGGAAGAAAGGGGAAGGGGGCATTTTGTGTTTGTTCCTTGCTGGTGAATGCAGCACCAGACATGCAGTTTGTGTTTCTGTGGAATAATGTGGAAGGCTAAGAATAAAACGCCTGTTTATTTTTTGCAAGAAAACCCTCTCTCCTCGTATCGTTCTTTCACCTGCACCTCACATCGTAACAAGCACAATATTGGACGCACAAAAAAGATGCCCCTTGGTTCCTGAAGGCTTGTCCGATGTGAGGGTCTGAACTCTAAAGCACTGGTTCCCAACCTTCTTTCTTTCTGGTGTTCCCCTTCACCGTCCTATAAGAACCCCTCTCTCATCTGTGATTGGCCACACTTGTATAACTCATCTTTAATACAAATGCATTTAAACTTGGCTTTTACACTTATTGTCAGTGAAAATAATCAAATGAAGACTCTTCCAGCAGTTTCAATATCTTTGTGAAGAGCTTTTAATGAAACACTTGAACTGTGATAGTTATGGGGCGGGACAACAGGATTATGAAGATGTATTATGCATGTTCGTTGTGAGGGAATACAATGCAATCCCTAAGTATGTACCCCCTGCAATTCCCTCGAGAACCCCCAAAGTGTGCGATATCGGGCTATATAAATACACTTTGATTGATTGCATGTAAATATATATGAAAAATGCATATGAGAGGAAATCCACAATCACTTTCACACATTTAGAAGATCTCAAAGTATTTTTCGAACATTCGTGAAGTACCGGTACGAATAAAACCGGGGACTCTTTTTTAAACGCCTGTGTTTTGTGATGTTTTCCAGTGTCTGTATCTGTGTCATACTTTTCTGCAGCATCACATATTCACATCTTGTCTTATATTATACTCTTTCTCTCACCTGTGCTCAGTTTTCAGATCTCACCTGGTCTCACCTCCGTCTGGAAGAAACAGAAGAAACAACGATAACAAAAAGACAACATTCTTCCATTTGTATTCAGCCAGAGTTTCCTCCAGCAGATCAAACTATACAAATGTTGAATGCAGGTCTGGAGGCGACAGACGAGAAGAGTTTTTTAGAAAAAGTTTTGTGTGAAAAAGCCTTCAGTTTCCTGTCAGAACGGCTGCTTCAAAACATATGTTATTTGTTTGGTAAATTATTTAGAGGTAGGGTTAAAGGACATATAGAGCCGAAGGGAAACCACATTAAAGAAATTAATATGTGGAGATGTTTTAAGGCCGAAAGGAGCTGCATTATGTGTTACAGTGTCCAGGCTTTAGGAGCGTTCTTTAGGTATGTTTATCTCAGTTATTGTTTAATACTTTACCAAAGAATTTGTCAAACAAGGGTTTTCATTTGAAAGGTCATCAAAGACTTTGGTATCAACATATATATATATAGCAATGCTGTCTTTTCAATAATGTGGTTGAAGGAATAGAGTGTTGCAGTGACGAGTCCTAAAACCAGGAAGTGAGTCAGCATTTCTCCACTTCCTGTTCCCTGGTCTCAGAGCCAATGGGAGCTCTCCATAGGATTTAGGAAAGTATCTGGAACTAAGATCTGTGGTTGAGACTCATTGAAGAGACGGATCACGTTTTGTTCTACTTTAAATCATCAGCAGTGACCCCACTGGTGATCTCTGAAGAGTGGACGTGTCTGAGAAACGATGGTTGTTACCAAGTGGCTGAATAGGACTACAGAAGTCGTGGAGGTCGTTGTACGTCATTACTCCGAACACGTAAACACTCCTCTAAGTTAGTTTCTGTTCTGCTTGAGAGCAAGTCCCTGCCTCCTGCAGACTGTTCAAACAAACGCTTCAACTCGTTCCATCTAGAATCTGTGTGTTTGAATATGGATCTGAAGTTGGCGTGACGTTGAAGTCGTGCTGCTGGACTCGGCTGTAGTTCCTTTATAGCATCACGTTAGCATTTAGCTTCTGGAGATTAGAGTTATGATTAGAACATTATAAAAGTAGACATGTGGAGATTATCCTGAACAAAACGTGCATTCATCAAACAGGTTCGTTTTCCACAGACCTTATTTCCAGCTGTTTCCCTAAATCCTCTGGAGAAACCCTGTTGCTTTCTGTGGAGGGAACCAGCATCTTCCTTCAGGGTAAACACGTCCTCCCTGCACCGCTCTGTTAAGGAGTGTGCTCAATTGCTAAAAAAAAACTTCAAAGGGGCCTATTCTGCTTTTTTGAGAAGAAAAACACGGCGACTAAATCCAAGATAGCAACAAAAACACTTTTGGTAAACGTTCCCCTGTCTAATTAAAGGTTGATCGCAAAGCTTTTAACGGGAAAAACTGTGATTTTGGCTTCTCTTAAAACAGTGTCCTTGACTTCATATGGAGTTTATATCTTTATGGATGTGTTTCAAACATTTTAAGGGCGAGGAAAGTTAAATTAAAATATTTTAAAGTGTAAACACATTAGCGCTAAAAGTATATAACATAATGAAAATACTGTCTAGAACAGGGATGGGCAAATGGCGGCCCCCACCTCCTCTTTTTGCGGCCCTCAGATTAATTTATAAACAACGTAATTAATAAAATAAAAAAATAAAAAAATAATCTTTTTTTTTTTTTGTATTGTTTTTACTTGTAGTAGCCTTCTGATACCGTCCACTAGACTCCTAGTTACGTCACGAGCTGCGTACATGATTTCAAATACCACAAAATGATCTGTGTATTGTGTTTGTTACCCGGGGAAACCCTCACAAGAAACACCGGCTGTTGTTACGCCTGCTGTGACGTTAAGTTGCCTCTTGTAATTATGCCTTTACAAGCTTGAAAGTTGTATTTATCATCTGAATTTGGCAAAACAAGTTTAATATTCTTAAAACCAAGACTTTGTTTATTTGAAATCAGATGAAAAGAAACTGTCACGGACCCTGCCGTGTTATCTATGATTACTACGCTTTTCATAATTTCAGCGGGAGGGAGGGGGAGTGGTGCTGAGGAACAGGAGAGAGCTGACAGGTGTCTGTGTTGGCACTCCCCTTGTTGTGGAATAAGGGGAATGCAGAGACTACGAGTGTTTTAGGTTCAAGTTAGACTAATGTCTGGGTTAGTGTTCATGACTTCATGTGTATGGCATCTTAATGGTTCATCTCAATACACACGCATTTTCCGTGCTTTCCAATAGTTTAAAATAGTTTTATTCCACTGTTTAATTACCTGTTCAATACAAACATGCCACTTATAAAAATGAAATAACATTTCTGTGAACTGATATTTGTTTAGTGAGCTTATTAGAGGATGTTCCCATTTTTGGGGGATGTTCCCTTTGATTGTAAAATGTCAATGAAGATGTCAGACTTAGTATATTTGTTAATAATTACATACAACACATGGAATTTGTGTGTGTGTGTGTTCCCAGTGAATCTGCGGCCCCCTGGTGGCCAGCACATCAATGATTTGGCCCCCACCACCATCAAAGTTGCCCATCCCTGGTCTAGAACATCAGCCAGTAAAACATTTGTGTAGTTAACTGTTTTGTCTTAGGGTAAAATATGACTTTCTGGAAGTAAAGGAAGTATAAAAGTAGTAAAAGAAAAAAATATATATTGTGTTTAATGCATGTTAAAGAAAACTCTCTTTTGTCACTAGAGCCTCTCAAACCTCTGCAAATGATTATATTTAAAATAAATCTAACTGCAGTCTTATCGCTTCAATCCAAAGTTTTTCTCACATTTTTTAATATAAATTCATTCGGAGACCCTTTGAGACTCTAAGACTCACAGAGCACACATCATTTAAAAGAAAAAACATTCTAATTCCTGGGTTTCTGGTTTTCTTGGAAGTTTTACGCTCGTTTGAAATCCGCCAGTTTCCCGCTGGGTCGTTTCTGACCAGAGCTGGCAGGAAGAAATCAACCTGAGGTCGGCGCTGATAACGCAGAACATTTGATGTTTAATGTTCCTGTTCTCTCGGTGGACGCTCAGATGAAGTCTGGGATGGTCAGGGTTGGGTTGAAAGGCACAGAATGATTCCTGCAGGAGCTGAAGAGGATCAGGAGAGACAGACCTTTCATGTTTCAGAGAGCAGAGACTGGACAGAGAAAAAGAAAAGCTGAGCAGTGGTGTGCGGTCAGCAGGGCCTTCTCTGCTCGCCCTGTAACCAATAACATAAAGTGTGTGCAAAATGTTTTTCATGAGTATTTAGTTATACGTTTGAATAGTATAATATCCTCAAAATTACAAAATGAAGTTAGGTTTTGTTGAGGCTGAACTGGAATTTCCTACATCAAAAAGTCACTTAAACGCCTAACAGTTATTTTAGTTTTAGCACAACAGATACTTCTAGCCTTTTGTTGAAAGACAACACATTTGATTGGTAATAAGCATGAGTGACAGATTCATCAGCCAATCAGATGCTGATGCTCAATGACAGTGTCCTGAGTTAAACTTCTGTCATGAACCTCCTTCGTAGCATCGACTTTATTTACAAGTGACGGGTGAGCACGTTACTATTCGGGTCATTTTAGAGTGACGTGAGAGTGCACGATGACACGAGTTTAATAATAGATTACTTCATTGATCAATGTTGGGACATGTCGTCTGCATTTAACCCTTATCTAGCTGACTGTGTTGACTGTTGATCAGCTGTTGTGATTGTTGATCAGTTGTTATGACTGTTGATCAGCTGTTGTGATTGTTGATCAGCTGTTGTGACTGTTGATCAGCTGTTGTGATTGTTGATCAGCTGAGGTGACTGTTGATCAGCTGTTGTGATTGTTGATCAGCTGTTGTGACTGTTGATCAGCTGTTGTGATTGTTGATCAGCTGTTGTGATTGTTGATCAGCTGTTGTGATTGTTGATCAGCTGTTGTGATTGTTGATCAGCTGAGGTGACTGTTGATCAGCTGTTGTGATTGTTGATCAGCTGTTGTGATTGTTGATCAGCTGTTGTGACTGTTGATCAGCTGTTGTGATTGTTGATCAGCTGTTGTGATTGTTGATCAGCTGTTGTGATTGTTGATCAGCTGTTGTGATTGTTGATCAGCTGAGGTGACTGTTGATCAGCTGTTGTGATTGTTGATCAGCTGTTGTGATTGTTGATCAGCTGTTGTGACTGTTGATCAGCTGTTGTGATTGTTGATCAGCTGTTGTGATTGTTGATCAGCTGTTGTGATTGTTGATCAGCTGTTGTGACTGTTGATCAGCTGTTGTGATTGTTGATCAGCTTTCGTATTGTTGGGAGACTGTTTGGCATAATATGCACATCATTAGATTGCAGAGAACAGAGACGTGTGAAGTGTGTACTGTATGTGCTTTTCAATAGTTTACTGAAGGCCCTGTCTAAAATTAATGATTCCCCTTATGGGGACATAATGGAGGTCCCCATAAGGGGAATCATTCATTTTAGACAGGGCCGAGTCCCCACACGTGACTGTGTAAACAGATGTAGGTCCCCACAAGGATGGTAATGCTAGGACACACACACACATACTGTGAGAGACAGACACACACACACACACACACACACACACTGTGAGAAACACACACACACACACACACACACACACACCCCCACACACCCCCACACACACACACACACACACACACACACACACACACACACACACACACACACACACACCCCACACACACACACACACACACACACACACACACACACACACACACACACACACACAGGCTTCTTCGTGAACATGATTACTAAAAGCTCAGAACATGAATGCTCCTCTGTGGCTCTGATATTTCTCCGTTGATAGAAAAAGCTGAAATGTGAGGACTTATTTCCACGGAGACACTTTAAAGTTATTAAAAAGATGATGGTGATGTGCTTTAAACGGTTTGCTCCCACTCAGAGAGGAGAATACTTCTCTAACGTTAAACTCCGGAGAGACGCTCTGGAGAGGAAATGCAGATCTGAAAATGTGAGACGACGTCGTGGCTCTGCAGATATTCTCTAAAGACGCTGCTTTGTTCTGAGAGAAACTCCACTCTATCGTCCTCTCTCAGTTTGGATCTCTGCAGTCTTTCTGTTTACTGAACTTCAGGGTCAAACTTTGCACGGATAATTCCCCCTAAAAAATCATATTTTAAATATAAAAAACATTGAAACCTAATTTCCTTGGTGGAGGTGATGAATCCCTGAAACCCTCCTTTTGTACTGATTCAATTACAAAAGGAGCTGTTGTGTTTTATTTTAAACATTCAAACTGTCTTTTTTCATATTATCAGACCCAATACTCTAATAACTGATAAAGTAAATACTACCCATGATGCTTTGTGTTGCCTTAGTGCAGACACTTTATGAAGCGTTATATATAAACATATTTGTTCTTAAAGTGATGTGTTGGTGCTTCTTCTTCACCATCACGACCTCCACCTCTTTCTCTCTCTGAGAGAAGATCAACTTCCACCTCTATACTTCCCGTGGTCAGGAGGAAGAGTCCTTCACATTTACTCTCTACCCCAACGTTTCTCCGTGACTCTGTGAGTTTCTCCGTGACTCTGTGAGTTTCTCCGTGACTCTGTGAGTTTCTCCGTGACTGTGAGTTTCTCCGTGACTCTGTGAGTTTCTCCGTGACTCTGTGAGTTTCTCCATGACTCTGTGAGTTTCTCCATGACTCTGTGAGTTTCTCCGTGACTCTGTGAGTTTCTCCGTGACTCTGAGAGTTTCTTCGTGACTCTGTGAGTTTCTCCGTGACTCTGTGAGTTTCTCCGTGACTCTGAGTTTCTCCGTGACTCTGTGAGTTTCTCCGTGACTCTGTGAGTTTCTCCGTGACTCTGAGAGTTTCTCCGTGACTCTGAGTTTCTCCGTGACTCTGAGTTTCTCCGTGACTCTGTGAGTTTCTCCGTGACTCTGTGAGTTTCTCCGTGACTCTGTGAGTTTCTCCGTGACTCTGTGAGTTTCTCCGTGACTGTGAGTTTCTCCATGACTCTGTGAGTTTCTCCGTGACTCTGTGAGTTTCTCCATGACTCTGTGAGTTTCTCCGTGACTCTGTGAGTTTCTCCGTGACTCTGAGAGTTTCTTCGTGACTCTCTGAGTTTCTCCGTGACTCTGAGAGTTTCTCCGTGACTCTGTGAGTTTCTCCGTGACTCTGAGAGTTTCTCCGTGACTCTCTGAGTTTCTCCGTGACTCTGAGAGTTTCTCCGTGACTCTGTGAGTTTCTCCGTGACTCTGTGAGTTTCTCCGTGACTCTGAGTTTCTCCATGACTCTGTGAGTTTCTCCGTGACTCTGAGAGTTTCTCCGTGACTCTGAGTTTCTCCGTGACTCTGTGAGTTTCTCCGTGACTCTCTCTGTGAGTTTCTCCGTGACTCTCTCTCTGAGTTTCTCCGTGACTCTGTGAGTTTCTCCGTGACTCTGTGAGTTTCTCCGTGACTCTCTCTGTGAGTTTCTCCGTGACTCTCTCTCTGAGTTTCTCCGTGACTGTGAGTTTCTCCGTGATTCTGTGAGTTTCTCCGTGACTGTGAGTTTCTCCGTGACTCTGTGAGTTTCTCCGTGACTCTCTCTGTGAGTTTCTCCGTGACTCTCTCTCTGAGTTTCTCCGTGACTGTGAGTTTCTCCGTGACTCTGTGAGTTTCTCCGTGACTCTGAGTTTCTCCGTGACTCTGAGAGTTTCTCCGTGACTCTGTGAGTTTCTCCGTGACTCTGTGAGTTTCTCTGTGACTCTGTGAGTTTCTCCGTGACTCTGTGAGTTTCTCTGTGACTCTGTGAGTTTCTCCGTGACTCTGAGAGTTTCTCCGTGACTCTCTGAGTTTCTCCGTGACTCTGAGTTTCTCCGTGACTCTGTGAGTTTCTCCGTGACTCTCTGAGTTTCTCCGTGACTCTGAGAGTTTCTCCGTGACTCTGAGAGTTTCTCCGTGACTCTGTGAGTTTCTCCGTGACTCTGAGAGTTTCTCCGTGACTCTCTGAGTTTCTCCGTGACTCTGTGTGTTTCTCCGTGACTCTGTGAGTTTCTCCGTGACTCTGTGAGTTTCTCCGTGACTCTGAGAGTTTCTCCGTGACTCTGTGAGTTTCTCTGTGATCAAGAGACTCAGTTTATGTGTCTTCACGTCTGACCTCCCGAAGCAGCGTCTCTGCGGGGAAATAATCTCAACAGAAACACAATCTTTGAGGGAATAAAACTCTAAAAGTTTCTGATATCTCGACTCTTTGAGCAGAGAGAATATACCAAACGAAGCTCAGAGCAAGTTCTTTGAGGAAGACTGGTACACATTCACTCTGCAGCTGCTTATCATCAGCTCATCATCTCTTCAACCCATTCACCTCAATCTCAGCAGCCAATCAGCGAGCTGCAGCCAAACTTTGAAATGGTTCTCCTCTCTCCTGCAGTCAGCTGTGATTCCAGGTGTTCATGCTGCGGCCTCCTCCTCCCCATCCACCTCCTCTCCATCCACCTCCTCCCCATCCACATCCTCTCCATCCACCTCCTCTCCATCCACCTCCTCTTCATCCACCTCCTCTCCATCCACCTCCTCTCCATCCACCTCCTCTCCATCCACCTCCTCTTCATCCACCTCCTCCCCAATTTCACCTCCTCCTATCCACCTCCTCCCCATCTACCTCCTCCCCATCCACCTCCTCTCCATCCACCTCCTCTCCATCCACCTCCTCTCCATCCACCTCCTCCCCATCCACCTCCTCTTCATCCACCTCCTCCCCAATCCACCTCCTCTCCATCCACCTCCTCTCCATCCACCTCCTCTCCATCCACCTCCTCCCCATCCGCCTCCTCCTCCCAAATCCACCTCCTCCCCATCCGCCTCCTCCCCAATCCGCCTCCTCCCCATCCACCTTTTCCCCATCCGCCTTCTCCCCAATCCACCTCCTCTCCATCCACCTCCTCTCCATCCGCCTCCTCCCCATCCGCCTTCTCCCCATCCGCCTCCTCCCCAATCAACCTCCTCCCCATCCACCTCCTCCCCATCCGCCTCCTCCTCCCAAATCCACCTCCTCCCCATCCGCCTCCTCCCCAATCCACCTCCTCCCCATCCGCCTCCTCCCCATCCACCTCCTCCCCATCCGCCTCCTCCCCAATCCGCCTTTTCCCCCATCCGCCTCCTCCCCAATCCGCCTCCTCCCCATCCACCTTTTCCCCATCCGCCTTCTCCCCAATCCACCTCCTCTCCATCCACCTCCTCTCCATCCGCCTCCTCTTCATCCACCTCCTCTTCATCCACCTCCTCTCCATCCACCTCCTCTCCATCCGCCTCCTCTCCATCCACCTCCTCTCCATCCGCCTCCTCTTCATCCACCTCCTCTCCATCCACCTCCTCTCCATCCGCCTTCTCCCCATCCGCCTCCTCCCCAATCAACCTCCTCCCCATCCACCTCCTCCCCATCCGCCTCCTCCTCCCAAATCCACCTCCTCCCCATCCGCCTCCTCCCCAATCCACCTCCTCCCCATCCGCCTCCTCCCCAATGCACCTCCTCCCCATCCACCTCCTCCCCATCCGCCTCCTCCCCATCCACCTTTTCCCCATCCGCCTCCTCCCCATCCACCTCCTCCTCATCCACCTCCTCCCCATCCGCCTCCTCCCCATCCACCTTTTCCCCATCCGCCTCCTCCCCATCCGCCTCCTCCCCAATCCACCTCCTCCCCATCCGCCTCCTCCCCAATGCACCTCCTCCCCATCCACCTCCTCCCCATCCGCCTCCTCCCCATCCACCTTTTCCCCATCCGCCTCCTCCTCATCCACCTTCTCCCCATCCACCTCCTCCCCATCCACCTCCTCCTCATCCACCTTCTCCCCATCCGCCTTCTCCCCACACACACACACACACACACACACACACACACACACACACACACACACACACACACACACACACACACACACACACACACACATACACACACACACACACACACACACACACACACACACACACACACACACACAGGGATATTGAATACAAATTAAACAATTAATTAAACAGTGATACATGTGAGTTATGAATGACATGCAGCGGGAGTCACAGAAGCATTTAAATTCTTAGCGCCTGAGAATGAAAACAGTTCTTGGAGAAAGACGTGTTGTCTTATCAGTGAAACCAGCGGGAGATGAATGTCTCTGCCTCTCATCTGTGAGGTGATAAATAAACTGGATTTTAAACACAGAGGCGTCTCTCAGAAACGTTCCGACGCTGCAACACTTCCCACATTCATCACAAACGCAACATCCGCCATTAATAAAGTAAACACGATAAATATGTGGCAGCAGCAGAGACATAAAGGACGAACGGGACATTTCAGGAGCCGTAAAGCCGGAGGAAAGTCAGAGGCGCCGTTAAAAGACCCGACAGCGACGAGGAGGAGGAAGAGGAGGAGAAATCACCTTCATCGGTCAGAGGGAGACTGAAAACATCTCGGCAGCAGGAAGCAGGAGTTTCCACAAGCAGATTTAATACAATACATTTATAAAGCACTTTAAAACCTCCAGACCAAAGTGCATTTCCTTTGGGACGCATTTATTATCTTGCTTATAAAAGTGTCAGAGGAAACTTTGACACTGCTAACTTCACCATGTCTGTTCTCATGTTCTATCCAAACCAACAACTTGTTATTAATGATTACTAATGTAAACCTTAAGAATGCAATTAATTCCACATTTCTCTATTTCTTCTTTATTATGAGCAGTTATTTTTGACAGAAACAAACTCAGATTAATGTTTCACTGCAGAGAGAGAGAGTGTGTGTGTGTGTGTGTGTGTGTGTGTGTGTGTGTGTGTGTGTGTGTGTGTGTGTGTGTGTGTGTGTGTGTGTGTGTGTGTGTGTGTGTGTGTGTGTGTGAGTGTGTGTGTGTGTGTGTATGTGTGTGTGTGTGTGTGTGTGTGTGTGTGTATGTGTGTGTGTGTGTGTGTGTGTGTGTGTGTGTGTGTGTGTGTGTGTGTGTGAGTATGCCTGATGTGTGTGTGTGTGTGTGTGTGTGTGTGTGTGTGTGTGTGTGTGTGTGTGTGTGTGTGTGTGTGTGTGTGTGTGTGTGTGTGTGTGTGTGTGTGTGTGTGTGTGTGTGTGTGTGTGTGTGTGTGTGTGTG
Source organism: Notothenia rossii (assembly GCF_949606895.1). NCBI lineage: Eukaryota > Metazoa > Chordata > Actinopteri > Perciformes > Nototheniidae > Notothenia > Notothenia rossii. The sequence continues at coordinate 1,439,813 of NC_136910.1, read as the reverse complement.
TGTGTGTGTGTGTGTGTGTGTGTGAGTGTGGTCAGTATCTAAGTGCACAGACAGGGAAAGAGGAATATGTTTCTGACGCACCGTGGAACTAAATCTCTCTGACTGTAAAATTAAATGTAGTTTGTAAAAAATAAATAACAAACAGATCGGAGTGTGTTTGAGATTCATTACCAACCAGCCGAGTGTGTGAGAGAAACACAAAGTCATTAAAGACTCATTTCAGACACCTTGCCTCCATTTGGTGAAATATAATTTGGGATATGTTTTGTTTTCCTCGTTTCAGAGACGGAGAGGAAGAAGGGATGAAGCTGTTGTTTCAGACGTTATATCAAGATGCATTATGGGGGTTATATTCAGAGGGAAAATAATGTATGATGATAAAATCTTAAATGTCAAGATGCGCAAAAGCTTTCAGAAAATGTTATTTTTGTGCAACTATATTTAACACTTGAATGTCAACGACTGTCGAGTTTGTAAAATTGCTGTGATCTGATTGGTTGCATCTGAAATGTCAGCAGTAGGTTAAAATCATTTGAACCTCTACTTTTTTAGATTTAGAGACTTTTAAAAATCATTTATTACCAATAATAGATCATTTTTGTTACATATTTTATCATTAATTATAGATTATTCCTAAATGTGTGAAAGGGTTACAGTGAGGAGAACTGTGTGTGTGTGTGTGTGTGTGTGTGTGTGTGTGTGTGTGTGTGTGTGTGTGTGTGTGTGTGTGTGTGTGTGTGTGTGTGTCTGTGTGTCTGTGTGTCTGTGTGTGTGTGTGTGTGTGTGTGTGTGTGTGTGTGTGTGGGTGGGTGGGTGTGTGTGTGTGTGTGTGTGTGTGTGTGTGTGTGTGTGTGTGTGTGTGTGTGTGTGTGTGTGTGTGTGTGTGTGTGTGTGTGTGTGTGTGTGTGTGTGTGTGTGTGTGTGTGTGTGTGTGTGTGTGTGTGTGCCCAAAAACCAAGATGGCAGCAGTTAAAAATCAGCAGCGGCTCTTAAATCACTCGCTCAGTTTTTACAGCCTCGACTTTTACAACTGATGACGAAGAGACGGAGACGAAGATTACCCTCATGATTGGTTGCAGTGGACGGGCGCACACACACACACAAGCAGTACATATGCACACGCACACACTGTACGCGCACACACACACACACACCATCCTACAACAGCCATCATGATGCCATCAGAGCTCCCCAAAAAAAGAATCAAGCGAAATTGAAATAAAATGGAGATTGCCCGACAGAAGGCAGAACATGAAGAAGTCACG
>NC_136910.1:1413548-1431048 GCF_949606895.1 Notothenia rossii | reverse complement strand
GGAGGCTGCTGGTACTGCAGGGACACTTTGTTTTAGAGTGCGTCAGAGACCTCATTAATAACAGATTCAACTGCAGGTGATATAACGACAAGCTAACACCTAGAGATACTTCATCACTGCTTAGTAACTGGACATCATCTTCATCATCATCTTCATCAGAAACACTGGCTTTAAACACACAATGAGAAGCCGTGCAAAAACAAGGAAGCTGCAGCATTCAAATAACAATATGATGAAAGAATAGTCAGTACAAACACGACTTTGACTATTTAACTAAAAAGAGGAGGAGGAGGAGGAAGAGGAGGAAGAGGAGGAGGAAGAGGAGGATGAAGATATAACAGCCTGTCCTCCTACAAAAAACGACGATATAGGTTGATTGTTCAGGATCTTAATACGACCCAGAGTCACGTTTTAAAGTGTAGCACCTCTAGTGGTCGTGTAAGAAACAACATGCTCCCGTTGATTGCAAACGCTCCGGAGGGTCGTTTATTCACAAATAACCCTCTCTGGAAAATCCTAAATTGTGAAACAGTTTGGCGATTAAAATGCTTTTTGATTAGATTTCTAGCGAGAAGTGTATATTGTACTTTTATAATCTACGTCCGGTGGATGTGTAGGATCTATAGTTTGATATTACGAAGATGATTTGAGGTCTCCTCAGGAGAACGTGTATGCAGCTTCCATGTAAAGTTAGCGTCAACCCTCACAGGGTGAAAACAGTATTTCCGGTCTCAAAGTTTTCATAATAAAACCGGATATATCCCCCTCAACTAAATACATTTGCACGCATCTTGTGTCCATATCTTTCTGTTGTGGTGGTCATGTCACACCGTGCACGTGCGTGCACGTGCGTGCATGCATGCCTGAGTCATGGTGAGATATCTGGATTAAGAGGTTGCTTTTTCTTTGCACAGCATGAAAGAAAGGCCAAATGAATGGGCTGTGATTTTAGTTTTTTTAAGCAGAGTTCAATCATTTGTACGGCCCTCTGAGTATGTTGAAAACATTTAAATGGCCCTTGAGAGGAAAAAGGTTCCCCACCCCTGCTCTAATCGCTGGAGCTTCATCGCAGCTGTCAGCTGTTTACTCCTGTCATTCAAACAGGACGCGCTGGGGAGGGGGCGGGGCTTATCTCCATGTAAATATTTTGGTATAAAACAACCACAACAAAATTAACATATTTGACCATGATTTAATTGTAATACACGTTTCAAAATGATGCCGAAGTAACAACATACTGATACCGGTTAGTAAAAACCTTGAATTAATTATTTGACAAGTCTGCAGACAAGACGGCAGGTGAAGAACCTTTTAAAATGCGTGTTTCCTGAATGGAGATCGGATCGATCGACTAAGCTAACGTTGTATATGCTCCGTCCAAACTCACAACAACGGCCTACAGACATAAATAAACCAGCGACTGTAATGTATGCTATTTAACTGCTGTTTAACTGCTTATATACTTAGCTTAGCTTAGCTGCCTGAAGATTGTTATTTAAAATAAAACACGTTTTTTTTAATAATTAAACTGAAACAACAGTCAATAAACTTAAATTGTTAACTTACCTGAAATAAAGCACTTAGGCTGCATTGATCTGTTTGATTACATGAACTGAAATGTGTAAGCTTCTTAGCTTTAACTAAACTGTAGGAAAACTTAAATGGACCTGTTTTAGTTCAGAAAAAATAACTATTTTAGCAGCTAAACTGAGAATAGATTGCTCTGTCTGCTTTGGGTTATTTGCCTAATTTCACATTTATACATAATAAAGCAGATTCTGGTGGATTGTATCGTACATCACAGCTCTTAAATAATAGTTTTTGGGGATCCATATAGTAATTGTACTTTATGTGACTTTATTAGATCTAAATGTACCGCTGCGCAGGGAGTCATCCTCAGGCAGATTTTCATCCAACATGAGGTCGTCATCGTCCAGATCACAAGATTCCAGGTTTTCCAAAACGTCCTGAAAAATAGAGACTTTTATTTACAGTACTTTATTTATAAATGTGCTGTTCCCCCAGCAGACACCAGGGGGCGCCAGAGGATTGAATAATGAAATCTGATGCAGAGCTCAGAGGTAAAGGAAGCTTTTTCATTATTTACCTATGGACAGAAACTTCACCTGATTTCTGAGTTTGGAAAATAACCGTTGGAACACAAAATACTGAGCCTGGACCCACAACATTTTTAATTGTTCTTACTTTTTTCACTGCCTGTTGTTATCCTGACTTGTGCATTTTTTTTAAAATAATTATATTAATTATTCTGTTTTTTTAATAGTTTTTTTATGGATTTTAAATGTGTTTTTTTATTTAAAATATGTTATTATATTGTTTAAAATATTTGTATTTAATGTTCTTTAAAATATTTGGCTCCATCCATTTTATTTAGCTTTTTAAAACATTTTCTATATAGATTTCGACATAATGTAGAATTGAATTAAGGATGTTTTAACCAAAAGAAAGGTGGTTGTAACATCAGACATGTGAGACTGAGTTGATTTCATGTTAAATCCAACAGTTTTCAGCAGCAGCAGCTTCTAGAAGTTTCACCCTCGAGTTCAGACTGGGTTCAAAATGTGCAGCTCGTGTAAACGCTGACATTTAGAGCCTGTTTCTGCCTGTTCCAGGATCAGTGAGTTCTCTGCACGATGTGTTTGGCACCGACACAAGATGACCCAATCTGGAGACAATACTGGACTAAAGTAGGACGGAGGCGTCAGGAATATTAAACTCTGCCTCCTGTTTTCAGCACAACAACAACAACAACAACAACAACAACAACAACAAAAACAACACTCACAAACGAATCAGCTGCTCACACGGTGACAGTCGATCAATGCTCAATGGATAATTAGGAACAGGTCAAATGATCTTGTTTGTATCTGGGAGCAGTGAAAGGTTTTAAATCCCATTTACTGATCAGCATGCAAGTCAGATATAATCCCATTATGTACGGAACATTAATGACTTTCCCTGAGATTTAATTTGTACATTTACGAGCAAAAACACAACTTTAAGGTGAAAAAGGTTCAATATCCTCTGAGATAATAAATCCAACAACAAACTGAAATAACTAAAAGATGAAATTTGAAAATGTACAGGAAAAAAAAGTTATTATTGTCTCCAATGTAAGTGGTTAGCAGGGTGCAACTGCTCAACGTGAAAAGAGAGAGCTTTTATACAGTTACAAAGAATACATGCTTAGTCAGGAGATAACTGACCCCTGACCCTATCAGAGTAATAGACCCATGATCAGACCACTGATCACCCACTGTGTGGTCACCTGGCACCTTGTGACTGATCACCTGAGTGCTGAGATCTACTGTCTCTTGAGTCTTGACGTGTAAGGCTTACAGAATATTATTATTTAAATGTTAAATCAAATCAAAACATTCAATTCTCTGATAATTATAATTCCCAAGACCCACCCTAACCCTCAGGCAGTCCAATGAGATGCCCAACATTCCTTCATGCCTCAATTCAACCACTGAAAACATGAATTAGAAAGATTAATATCTGTTTCCTTGGAATCCAGGTACATCTTGTGCAGGAGGGGGAGTTCTTTGTATGTGTGTGTGTGTGTGTGTGTGTGTGTGTGTGTGTGTGTGTGTGTGTGTGTGTGTGTGTGTGTGTGTGTGTGTGTGTGTGTGTGTGTGTGTGTGTGTGTGTGTGTCTTTGTGTGTGTGTGTGTGTGTGTGTTGTGTGTGTGTGTGTGTGTGTGTGTGTGTGTGTGTGTGTGTGTGGGTGTCTCTTTGTGTGTGTGTGTGTGTGTGTGTGTGTGTGTGTGTGTGTGTGTGTGTGTGTGTGTGTGTGTGTGTGTGTGTGTGTGTTATACATTCCTGTTTTGTTACTTCTTGCACCACAATTCGTTCTCAATGTTGTTCCAATGAAACTGTCACCCTGTCAGGTGCGTGACTTCAGAACTGATGAAAACACTCACACCCATGAACACACTCGGGGACTCTTTTGTCTTTGGGCATTGTGTTGGTATGCATTCAGAATCATTTTCTTTGGAATATGATGTGTCTTTCTTTAATGCAGTAACCCACAACGAGCACCTACATCTCAGAGCTTGATGTGTCCCTGAATGCAGCTGAGGAGCAAATGCTCCAATCACATGGCTTCAACAAAATCAATGTCAATCTGAACAAAGGAGGAAATGCCATCTATCTTTGGTACAAACGTGGGTCAGAATAGCCCTAAAGAAACAACCCACTCGGTGGTACCGAGAGTCATGTATCTGAACCAATTAAAGAATGACTTATGGGTTGAACTCAAATTCAACTTAACATTAAAACTAAAGTCAGTCAAAATTGGACGTGCACGGATCAGAATCTAAGCAATACACCATTTCCCCAGCTCTGTAATGAAAAGGATATCAAGATCAGGTACATGACGGGAGAGTTAAAACACCCAACATGCACACTTATCTTATTCTAGTAGAGATTAGAGGACAGGTCTAATGTCGTGAACAAATATATCAAGTCAAAGTTATTTATTTTATCTTGTTTTCTTGTTGGGCTGAAAAGCAAACTGCCTGCAGTTTCAAGCTTTAACATAATGAATTGTGCTACTTTTAAAGCAAGCAACGATGTTTTCAAATCTGTAATCAAAGAGGTCCGCAAAAACGCTATCGACCAATCAGATTGCTTGATTTGACTTGTCAGTTTTATAAATATATTTAAATTTCTTCCGTTACGAAACAAACTTACAAATCATAAAATGGAAACATTTAAGATTAACTTCGACCTCCGGGGGGGTCTTACTATAGTATGGAGGAGTGGATTGAGCAGTGCCTATCAACAGGGGAAAAAAGCGCCTAAACTACGACATGCAGAACTACGTGAAGAGCAGGTAGACCAACTGGAAAAGTAGCACCATTCAAAAGCTTTCTGATGCGGGTCTTGAAACAAAGCAGAGAAATTATGACCGTTCGTGGCCACAGGTGCGAAAGCTCTCTCCAGAGCTACTGGAAGCCCAATCTCGGGGACCGGAGAAAGTGGAGCAATATTCTCGCCACGCCAAGCAACAGCCTCGAACAACCTCAACCTATACAAGTGACCACGTAAGCCATGCTACTGATGCTGGACAGTTTTTCAGTGGATGCACAATAAACAGCAACATACACATTAATGTAAATAAACAGCCAAATAATGGATCAACGCTCTCTGTCTAATATGTGCGCTTGCTGTTAGTGTTGTTGCATAGCAACCACCTTGCACTATGTTTTGTGCAGAAGGCAACGGAGGCGCTATTTTATTTTGAACATCATTATTTACTGATAAAAACTATTTAAATTAGAGTGTGTATTTTTCTTTCATATTGCCACACTTGGTAACCGTTTTATAAAAGCAATAGCTCACTTCAGGCCGTGATATAGGCCTATGCTCATTATATCACAGCTAAAGGGGTTGTCGACCCTCCGCTTCGCGTCGGGCCGAACCACGCCCCTTAGCTGTGATATAATGAGCATATACCACGGCCTGTCGTGAGCTATTGCTTAATGATGTACCCCATTTCATTTAATAATGAATCTTGAATTACTAATAACTCTAAAGAAGCCAACAATATACAATGTGGATAAAAGTGAACACTTATCCACAGTGTGTGTGTGTGTGTGTGTGTGTGTGTGTGTGTGTGTGTGTGTGTGTGTGTGTGTGTGTGTGTGTGTGTGTGTGTGTGTGTGTGTGTGTGAGTGTGTGTGTGTGTGTGTGTGTGTGTGTGTGTGTGTGTGTGTGTGTGTGTGTGTGTGTGTGTGTGTGTGTGTGTGTGTGTGTGTGTGTGTGTGTGTTGTACATTCCTGTTTTGTTTACTTCTTGCAATTCGTTCTCAATGTTGTTCCAATTAAACTGTCACCCTGTCAGGTGTGTGACTTCCACAGAACTGATGAAAACACTCACACCCATAAACACACTTGGGGACTCTTTTGTCTTTGGGATTGTTTTGGCATTCAGAATCATTTTCTTTGGAAAATCCTCCTCCCAGGTAACGATTGCACAATGACCCACAGCATCTCAGTTCTCTATATATATGCAGCTGACCTGTGGTCAGTACAACAGACTTCAGCACACCAGTTGACTTCTTACTGCCTATCATTCACTCTCAGCACACACGTAAGTGTTCAACAAGCTCTTGTTTTCTTGCTGTAATACCTTTTTTGTATTTCACAAACATTGTAATCAATACTTTTCAGAACTCTGTGCAGTATACATTTGATTTGAACTTGTTTTAGATGTCTTAGTTGTTTTCAAAATGTAACTCCTGATGGTTGAAGGATGATATTCTAGCTCAGCTGAAAAGTCAGATGTATTCAGTTAACTACAATTGTGATTATTCATGATGTGTCTTTCTTTAATGCAGGAACTCACAATGAGCAGCTACATCTCAGAGCTTCAAGTGTCCCTGAATGCAGATCAGGAGCTAAACCTTACAAAAAGAGGCTTCCAGATTGTCGATGGCAATCTGAACCAAGGAACAGGAGGAAATGACATCAAGCTTTGGTACAAACGTGGATCAGTGCCTATCACCAAGGTTCAAGTGTCCTTCAACCATGATATGGCTGTTGGTTTGACCAAAGCAGGGTACACAAAGATCTACACAGATCTCAATGCTGGAGCAGGAATTTGTACTGATTACCTCTACCTTTGGTTCTTCCAAGGGTCCGGAGAGTTTGATACTCCCATAGTGGACCTTAGTGTCACTACAGATGCAGCCAATGAAACTGAAAAGTTTGCAAGTGGTTGGGAGAGAGTGGCCTTGGATCTGAACCGCGATTCTAATGGGAACTTGATCCACTTGTGGCTGAAGAGAGAAAAGAAAACCTACATCTGTGACGTCACTGCCACTGATTCCTACGGATCTGACATGGAGCTCTTTGAGGGGGGCTACATCCGTGTGGATGAAACTACTAACAGAGATGCAGGAGGAGCCTATGTCTTCATCTGGTTCCGTCAGACCACCGACCCCGAGAAGGCACTCAAAGAAATACAAGTCTCCATCACTGATGCTCAGTTTCTGAACTATGAGCAGCAAGATTACCAGCAAGTGGGTGTTGACCTGAACAAAGGGACCGGAGGGAACAAAGTGTTCCTCTGGCACAAGAAAAAATCCAGCCCAATAAAGTCCATCGGCCTGCTTCTCAACAAAGATGTGGTTAAAGAAAATCTGGAGGCTGGTATCAGTGTTATCCTGAAAAATCTCAACGAGGGCAACCAGGGCAGGGTGGAGCACCTGTATGTCTATCAGTGAAGTCAGAGCTGAGAGTTCTCAACACTCACTGAAGTGGAACGCATCTTACCATTTTGTTAAATCATTCGGTGATGGCCACTTTCTTTCCTTTTTAAATCAGTGCTAGTAGTAATAATAGAAAGTATTAATAGTTAATGCGTTCTTATGTTAATCTCCCTGTCAACGAAATCAAACTATTCCAAATGTCTGTTTTTCAAATATAATCTGAACGAATGACTAAATGTTTCACTTATTCTGCACATGTCTGCTCTCAATAAAGAAACCTTTGCATGTGAAATGTGTTTGTTTGCTTAATCTTATTCCCATCAATGTTATCATTCCAACCAATCAGGGCCCACGTTAAACAATTGACCTAAAGTGTGATGTTTAGCTTTATAGAGACTAAGAGCAACCGCAGGACGTATAAAGAGGATACGGTACAAGTCCAGAAGTCATCGTTAAAAAAGCAACAAGCAACAACTCAAGTGAAGTCTGAAGGCACGGCATGCTTACCTTGGTTTTGGAGATGTATGAGCCAACACTGTAATATAAACCAACACAACTCACAAAATAACTTGGTGCAGTTACATTAGAATCATCAGTAGTTTCAAACTGAATTCAATAAAAGGCAACATTTACTCAATAATTCACTCTTCAATTCCTGCATGGGATCATTGTCACCTTATTGTTACCTCTCTGTCATCTGCAAAATACTTGTTATGTTTTCTTGTGTTTTCCAGAACCTGAGCATAAGCATGTAGACGTAGAACAGATGAATGTAGCTCAAATACTTGCAGATGGACAAGATGATCCTTGTTCTGTGGACAGGTTTCAAACCGGGTTTAGAGCTGTTTCAGAAAGGCCTCCCAAGTTGTTCTAGCACTGATATCTCATCAGATGAAGACTGTGAGCAGTCTCAGCGCTGTGGGTTGTTGAAGCCTAAACTAGAAACACCCTTTCAATGACTTGACACCCAAAACTAACATGCTGCCATGCAGCAGATATAACGTTTAATGTTCTTCCATTTAGTTCAGCGTGTTAGCATGCTAACGTTTACTAATAAGCAGTGGCGTAAGAAGTACTCTAATATTTGACTCAAGTAAAAGTAGAAATACAACAGTGTAGAAATACTCTGTTACGAGGCAGGGCAAGGCAAGTTTATTTATAGAGCACCTTTCCGCACAGGGCAACCCAAAGTGCTTTACAAAATAAGACAAAAGACATTTAAGAACAATATACAGATGAAGCACATTAGAGAAAGGCATTTTAAAAACAAGCATTTAAAAAGCAAAGATAATAAAATCAACACAACAAGAATAAAATACATGGATAAAAAGCCATACTGCAGTTCAAATGTGAACAACTCATCCAAATGCAGCGTCAAAAAGAAACGTCTTTAGTCTGGATTTAAAAATATCAACAGTTGCAGCTGAGCTGCAGGGTTCAGGGAGTTTGTTCCAGATGGTCGGGGCATACAAACGAAATGCTGCTTCTCCTACTTCTGACTCTTGCAGCAGAGAGCAGACCCGTCCCAGAAGACCTGAGACTCCTGGATGGTTCATATTTAAATGATTTATTTATTATTTAATTACAAGTCAAAGTCCTGCATTTCAAATCTTACTAAGTCAAAGTACAACATTGTGTGTAATGGCCCATTTTTCCATCAGATATTTAATCTCTGGATTCTTTTATTTATTATGAATGTGTTCGTCACAGCTGGTAAAGGTGGAGCTACTTTGAATGACTGTGTATTCTGATGCTATCGTAACAAGACTCAAAAGATTCAAGATTCAAAGGTGTTATGATCAGATGCTCAGCAGCTTCAGAGTAGAAATGAAACTCTTCTGACCTGAGCTCCTCCATCAATGCAGCATATAGAATAACATACAAAAATACAAATACAGAAAAGTGCAAGAAGTCTGTATACATGTGAATATGATCTGATATGTACAAGAACAGAATGTGAAATGAAATAATGTACATTAAGATGAAATTAACTACGGGTTATTACGGTGATAACTATTTATATAAATAAGTAGAAAGCATGATGACAAACAGAGAAAGTGTGTGTGTGTGTGTGTGTGTGTGTGTGTGTGTGTGTGTGTGTGTCTGTTTCTGTATTCCCTCTGGTGTCTCCCCAGTAAAGGGTTAATGGGTTCTTGTTGAGAGAAACACCAAAGATATTGGACTTTTCTCCTCAAACGCTTTCCCAGAAGTCTCCCAACACATTACAGAGATAGAAAGATATCATGTTCTAATATTTAAGACTGAAGGCCAGCTTTTTATTTGTCTTTTCACACAACAGTAGATCAACTAGAAAACAACTTGAAAAATGTGCATTTCAGAGGAAAACCCCACATATGGATTTGTTTGTTTACTAAATTAAAGGGATGCATTTAGAAGAAAGAAAACCTGAAGCGTTGATGTACTCTGGGATTATAATCTCACAGATTACTGATGATTTACGAGAATAAAACGATGAGGTGGATCCAGCATCGCTAAAAATATACTTTTCCAGGGTTACATTTTTAGTTCATTTGTGAGTTTCTCCTTCCCTAACCACTTACATTGGAGACAATACAGTTTTTCTCAATCGCTAAACCCACTTTTTAGAATCAAAATTCATTTCTTCAAAACAAGAACATAGCCATCTAAACAGAAACACACTTGCCATAACTCTGAATATCTTTTGCAAAATGCACTTACATGACCAAAACTGAAAATACTGGTCACAAAAAAGAATAAGTCGATCGAAACAGAACAAATTGTCCTCTAATGAGACAAATGTGTTTTCATAACTGAAACTCCGGTCACCATAACAACACATTCTACCATAGCAATATACATTTCTTGCAAAGTGCTCTAAGGCACTCAAAACTAAAAATACCCCTTCCAAAACCAGATACCTTCTCCAAAAACAAACATTTGTCAGCTCATTAGAAGACTATTTGAACAGTCATTACTAAGTGGCACACTAAATACTGACTACAATCATCAATACACAAACCTCAAGCTATCGATATTGGAAACTGAACGGAAAACTGACAAGTTGGGAGAAACAAACTTACATATAGGAAAAACAGTGTGTTACTGTAACTATGTCATTGTTTTTATGTCTCATTTTCAGAAGAGCACCGTAACAGAAACAAAAGACGAATAGCAATACACTGGAAAAAACATAACATGGGTAAATGATGTAAATCAGCAGTAGAGCAGAGAATGAGATCTATATAGCTTTACTGATCTGCTCTTTGCCGTCTGTCTGGCCACATAGCCTCATCTACGTCACAGCGTATGTCTTCCCTTGCAAGGCGGCGTGGGAAATATCTCCTTTGCGTGTCGACACCACCCTTGACAAACATCTTACTGAAGTGAGGGAGGTCTTTTATAGGATTCTCACTAATTACAATTACTATAGGAAATTCATTGATGTCAGCTGTGAGCAATTCATTTACATGGAAGTGAAGTACTCAATTCACCCCAATACAAAAAAAAACATTTCTCAATGTGCAAAAAGGAAAAGACCACAATTACTGACTGTAAAAATGTTGTATCAGCTATAGCTAATCCTCCCCATATGAACATCTCAAAGAGCTATGCAAGTCATATCAACACTATTATAGCTTTACCGGCACCATTACAGTAAAAAAATATTTTAACTACAGTCATGCAAATTCTATCATGTAAATGTTTTCAATGTAACATCATTACTGTAAGGTATACAGTACATTCCATGGAGTTACCTTTTTCAATGGGGTGATTGACTGATAACAAGTGTTCATATTTTGCACATCAAGTGTCAATTAGTGTAGCTATGGTCTAAGTTTATGAGGAAGTGTTATCCACTGTGAGAAGATTATTTTTGTTTTGTAGACATGAGTTACACAAAAGATTTTTGATCTTTGTGTAGAGAATTGTAACTTCAGTTAGAGAGTTGTGTGATCTGTTTTGCAGAACACTGCTTAGCATCTGCATTTTGTGTGATATCAATGAGAAATGGTATACTGTTGTAGAGAAATGGTTTTCTGTTTCGATGGCTGTGCTGTTGGTTTGATGAAAGGAATTTTGATTCTAAATAGTGGGTTTAGCGATTGAGAAAAACTGTAAGCGTGCCACAGTTCACATTTTCGGTGCTCCCAGTTCACGCACATGCTCCACTAGCACCCTTGAAGAACGCTCTGTGTTTGGCTGAACTTTGAGGAAGAATCTGTTTCCACTGTCACGATGTCCCCTTGTGAAGTCTTTGGAAATTGATATTGAGGAAAAACCAGACCTTGTTTTTCCCCCATGATCCACACCTCTTCCTCAAAGTCACGCCAAGCATTGTTACCTGTTTAGATGTGACCCGGATATAACTCAATGAAGGTCTTTATCGTGTGTGTGTGTGTGTGTGTGTGTGTGTGTGTGTGTGTGTGTGTGTGTGTGTGTGTGTGTGTGTGTGTGTGTGTGTGTGTGTGTGTGTGTGTGTGTGTGTGTGTGTGTGTGTGTGTGCGTGTGTGTGTGTGTGTGTGTGTGTGTGGGTGGTACAGTGTGTGTTTTTTTTTTTTTTTATTGTTTTGGAATTCAGAATCAGTTTCTTTGGAAAATCCTCCTCCCAGGTAACGATTGCACAATGACCCAGCATCTCAGTTCTCTATATATATGCAGCTGACCTGTGTTCAGTACAACAGACTTCAGCACACCAGTTGACTTCTTACTGCCTATCATTCACTCTCAGCACACACGTAAGTGTTCAACAAGCTCTTGTTTTCTTGCTGTAATACCTTTTTTGTATTTCACAAACATTGTAATCAATACTTTTCAGAACTCTGTGCAGTATACATTTGATTTGAACTTGTTTTAGATGTCTTAGTTGTTTTCAAAATGTAACTCCTGATGGTTGAAGGATGATATTCTAGCTCAGCTGAAAAGTCAGATGTATTCAGTTAACTACAATTGTGATTACTCATGATGTGTCTTTCTGTAATGCAGGAACTCACAATGAGCAGCTACATCTCAGAGCTTCAAGTGTCCCTGAATGCAACTGAGGAGCAAAACCTTACAACAAGAGGCTTCCAGATTGTCGGTGGCAATCTGAACCAAGGAACAGGAGGAAATGACATCCATCTTTGGTACAAATATGGATCAGAGCCTATCACCAAGGTTCAAGTGTCCTTCAACGATAATATGGCTGATGGTTTGATCAAAGCAGGGTACACAAAGATCAACACAGATCTCAATGCTGGAGCAGGAGGTAGTAAACTCTACCTTTGGTTCTTCAAAGGGTCCGGAGAGTTTGATACTCCCATAGTGGACCTTAGTGTCACTACAATTGCAGCCAATGAAGGTGAAAAGTTTGCAAGTGGTTGGGAGAGAGTGGCCTGTGATCTGAACCGCGGAGCTCATGGGAACTGGATCCACTTGTGGCTGAAGAGAAAGGAACAAACCTACATCTGTGACGTCACTGCCACTGATTACTACGGGTCAGACAAAGACCACTTTAAGAATGGCTACATCCGTGTGGATGAAGATACTAACAGAGGTGCAGGAGGAGCCGTCTTCATCTGGTTCCGTCAGACCACCGACCCCGAGAAGGCCCTCAAAGATCTGCAAGTCTCCATCACTAAGGATCAGTTTCTGGGATTTCAGCAGCAAGATTACCATCCAATAGGTGTTGACCTGAACAAAGGGACCGGAGGAAACCAAGTGAACCTGTGGCACAAGAAAGAAGGATCCAGCCCAATAAAGTCCATCGGCCTGCTTCTCAACAAAGATGCGGTTAAAGATTATCAGGAGGCTGGTATCAGAGTTATCCTGAGAAATCTCAACGAGGGCAACAAGGGCACGGTGGAGCACCTGTATGTCTATCAGTGAAGTCAGAGCTGAGAGTTCTCAACACTCACTGAAGTGGAACGCATCTTACCATTTTGTTAAATCATTCGGTGATGGCCACTTTCTTTCCTTTTTAAATCAGTGCTAGTAGTAATAATAGAAAGTATTAATAGTTAATGTGTTCTTATGTTAATCTCCCTGTCAACGAAATCAAACTATTCCAAATGTCTGTTTTTCAAATATAATCTGAACGAATGACTAAATGTTTCACTTATTCTGCACATGTCTGCTCTCAATAAAGAAACCTTTGCATGTGAAATCTGTTTGTTTGCTTAATCTTATTCCCATCAATGTTATCATTCCAACCAATCAGGGCCCACGTTAAACAATTGACCTAAAGTGTGATGTTTAGCTTTATAGAGACTAAGAGCAGCCGCAGGACGTATAAAGAGGATACGGTACAAGTCCAGAAGTCATGGTTAAAAAAGCAACAAGCAACAACTCAAGTGAAGTCTGAAGGCACGGCATGCTTACCTTGCTTTTGGAGATGTATGAGCCAACACTGAAATATAAACCAACACAACTCACAAAATAACTTGGTGCAGTTACATTAGAATCATCAGTAGTTTCAAACTGAATTCAATAAAAGGCAACATTTACTCAATAATTCACTCTTCAATTCCTGCATGGGATCATTGTCACCTTATTGTTACCTCTCTGTCATCTGCAAAATACTTGTTATGTTTTCTTGTGTTTTCCAGAACCTGAGCATAAGCATGTAGACGTAGAACAGATGAATGTAGCTCAAATACTTGCAGATGGACAAGATAATCCTTGTTCTGTGGACAGGATTCAAACCGGGTCTAACGGAAAAAAAATTAACGGCACTAATTATTTTAACGCGATTACCGCATGTATATATTTTGTCCTCGGCCGCCCCATAGTTTCAGAGCGCATCGAGTTTAAAATACCATCTACAAGCTGATGCTGACAGTCCCGCTCCTGCCGGCCGCTTGTGGCAGACCACACTTCCACGCTCACCGGCAGGCACCGACTGGCTGTTGGGAGGACCGGGAGGGTGTGAAATACAACAGTGTAGAAATACTCTGTTACGAGGCAGGGCAAGTTTATTTATAGAGCACCTTTCCGCACAGGGCAACCCAAAGTGCTTTACAAAATAAGACAAAAGACATTTAAGAACGATATACAGATGAAGCACATTAGAGAAAGGCATTTTAAAAACAAGCATTTAAAAAGCAAAGATAATAAAATCAACACAACAAGAATAAAATACATGGATAAAAAGCCATACTGCAGTTCAAATGTGAACAACTCATCCAAATGCAGCGTCAAAAAGAAACGTCTTTAGTCTGGATTTAAAAATATCAACAGTTGCAGCTGAGCTGCAGGGTTCAGGGAGTTTGTTCCAGATGGTCGGGGCATACAAACGAAATGCTGCTTCTCCTACTTCTGACTCTTGCAGCAGAGAGCAGACCCGTCCCAGAAGACCTGAGACTCCTGGATGGTTCATATTTAAATGATTTATTTATTATTTAATTACAAGTCAAAGTCCTGCATTTCAAATCTTACTAAGTCAAAGTATAACATTGTGTGTAATGGCCCATTTTTCCATCAGATATTTAATCTCTGGATTCTTTTATCTATTATGAATGTGTTCGTCACAGCTGGTAAAGGTGGAGCTACTTTGAATGACTGTGTATTCTGATGCTATCGTAACAAGACTCAAAAGATTCAAGATTCAAAGGTGTTATGATCAGATGCTCAGCA
Organism: Notothenia rossii; assembly: GCF_949606895.1. NCBI lineage: Eukaryota > Metazoa > Chordata > Actinopteri > Perciformes > Nototheniidae > Notothenia > Notothenia rossii. Next base: position 1,416,216 of record NC_136910.1, on the reverse strand, counting down.
GCTTCAGAGTAGAAATGAAACTCTTCTGACCTGAGCTCCTCCATCAATGCAGCATATAGAATAACATACAAAAATACAAATACAGAAAAGTGCAAGAAGTCTGTATACATGTGAATATGATCTGATATGTACAAGAACAGAATGTGAAATGAAATAATGTACATTAAGATGAAATTAACTACGGGTTATTACGGTCATAAGTATTTATATAAATAAGTAGATAGCATGATGACAAACAGAGGAAGTGTGTGTGTGTGTGTGTGTGTGTGTGTGTGTGTGTGTGTGTGTGTGTGTGTGTGTGTGTGTGTGTGTGTGTGTGTGTGTGTGTGTGTGTGTGTGTGGTCTCTGTGTGTGTGTGGTCTCTGTGTGTGTGTGTGTGTGTGTGTGTGTGTGTGTGTGTGTGTGTGTGTGTGTGTGTGTGTGTGTGTGTGTGTGTGTGTGTGTGTGTGTGTGTGTGTGTGTGTGGGAAAAACCTAATTATTTTTAAGATATCCTTTTATTCATTTTTTTTGCATTGTAAGAAAATATTCACAAAGCGTAGATAACAAAACAAACACATCTAGGTGTATTATCTCAGAGGATATTGAAAAAGCTTCCTTTACCTCTGAGCTCTGCATCAGATTTCATTATTCAATCCTCTGGCGCCCCCTGGTGTCTGCTGGGGGAACAGCACATTTATAAATAAAGTACTGTAAATAAAAGTCTCTATTTTTCTTTATTTCATGACGTTTTGGAAAACCTGGAATCTTGTGATCTGGACGATGACGACCTCATGTTGGATGAAGATCTGCCGGAGGATGACTCCCTGCGCAGCGGTACATTTAGATCTAACAAAGTCACATAAAGTACAATTACTATATGGATCCCCAAAAACTATTATTTAAGAGCTGTGATGTACGATACAATCCACCAGAATCTGCTTTATTTTGTATAAATGTGAAATTAGGCAAATAACCCAAAGCAGACAGAGCAATCTATTCTCAGTTTAGCTGCTAAAATAGTTATTTTTTCTAAACTAAAACAGGTCCATTTAAGTTTTCCTACAGTTTAGTTAAAGCTAAGAAGCTTACACATTTCAGTTCATGTAATCAAACAGATCAATGCAGCCTAAGTGCTTTATTTCAGGTAAGTTAACAATTTAAGTTTATTAACTGTTGTTTCAGTTGAATTGTTAAAAAACACATGTTTTATTTTAAATAACAATCTTCAGGCAGCTAAGCTAAGCTAAGTATATAAGCAGTTAAACAGCAGTTAAATAGCATACATTACAGTCGCTGGTTTATTTATGTCTGTAGGCCGTTGTTGTGAGTTTGGACGGAGCATATACAACGTTAGCTTAGCCGATCGATCCGATCTCCATTCAGAAAACACGCATTTTAAAAGGTTTTTCACCTGCCGTCTTGTCTGCAGACTTGTCAAAGAATTAATTCAAGGTTTTTACTAACCGGTATCAGTATGTTGTTACTTCGGCATCATTTTGAAACGTGTATTACAATTAAATCACGGTCAAATATGTTAATTTTGTTGTGGTTGGTTTCTACCAAAATATTTACATGGAGATAAGCCCCGCCCCCTCTCCAGCGCGTCCTGTTTGAATGACAGGAGTAAACAGCTGACAACTGCGGTGAAGCTCCAGCGATTAGAGCAGGGGTGGGGAACCTTTTTCCTCTCAAGGTCGTTTAAATTTTTTCAACATACTCAGAGGGCCGTACAAATGATTGAACTCTGCTTAAAAAAACTAAAATCACAGCCCATTCATTTGGCCTTTCTTTCATGCTGTGCAAAGAAAAAGCAACCTCTTAATCCAGATATCTCACCATGACTCAGGTACACGCACGTGCACGCACGTGCACAGTGTGACATGACCACCACAACAGAAAGATATGGACACAAGATGCGTGCAAATGTATTTAGTTGAGGGGATATATCCGGTTTTATTATGAAAACTTTGAGACCGGAAATACTGTTTTCACCCTGTGAGGGTTGACGCTAACTTTACATGGAAGCTGCATACACGTTCTCCTGAGGAGACCTCAAATCATCTTCGTTATATCAAACTATAGATCCTACACATCCACTGGACGTAGATTATAAAAGTACAATATACACTTCTCGCTAGAAATCCAATCAAAAAGCGTTTTAATGGCCAAACTGTTTCACAATTTAGGATTTTCCAGAGAGGGTTATTTGTGAATAAACGACCCTCCGGAGCGTTTGCATCAACGGGAGCATGTTGTTTCTTACACGACCACTAGAGGTGCTACACTTTAAAACGTGACTCTGGGTCGTATTAAGCTACTGAACAATCGACCTATATTGTCGTTTTTTGTAGGAGGACAGGCTGTTATATCCTCATCCTCCTCTTCCTCCTCCTCCTCCTCCTCTTTGTAGTTAAATAGTCAAAGTCGTGTTTGTACTGACTATTCTTTCATCATATTGTTATTTGAATGCTGCAGCTTCCTTGTTTTTGCACGGCTTCTCATTGTGTGTTTAAAGCCAGTGTTTCTGATGAAGATGATGATGAAGATGATGTCCAGTTACTAAGCAGTGATGAAGTATCTCTAGGTGTTAGCTTGTCGTTATATCACCTGCAGTTGAATCTGTTATTAATGAGGTCTCTGACGCACTCTAAAACAAAGTGTCCCTGCAGTACCAGCAGCCTCCACCA
>NC_136910.1:1368548-1411048 GCF_949606895.1 Notothenia rossii | reverse complement strand
GCTGAGTGTGCTGACTATTCCCACAATGTCCCGCTGTCTGGCTGCCTGCATGAAGTCAAGTGCTCGGCGCAGTTGTGGCGAAATGTCGATCCTCTGTTTTAATTTAAACAGCTCCTTATATCCGTTAGCGCAGCTAGCTAGCACCAGATGCCAACAACAACAACAATACACGTAAGGTCTCTCTCTCGCGCCACACATACACACACCCTCCCGGTCCTCCCAATAGCCAGTCGGTGCCTGCCGGTGAGCGTGGAAGTGTGGTCTGCCACAAGCGGGCGGCAGGAGCGGGACTGTCAGCATCAGCTTGTAGATGGTATTTTAAACCCGATTTGCTCTGAAACTACGGGGCGGCCGAGGGAAAAAATATATACATGCGGTAATCGCGTTAAAATAATTAGTGCCGTTAATTTTTTTTTCGTTAGACCCGGTTTGAATCCTGTCCACAGAACAAGGATTATCTTGTCCATCTGCAAGTATTTGAGCTACATTCATCTGTTCTACGTCTACATGCATATGCTCAGGTTCTGGAAAACACAAGAAAACATAACAAGTATTTTGCAGATGACAGAGAGGTAACAATAAGGTGACAATGATCCCATGCAGGAATTGAAGAGTGAATTATTGAGTAAATGTTGCCTTTTATTGAATTCAGTTTGAAACTACTGATGATTCTAATGTAACTGCACCAAGTTATTTTGTGAGTTGTGTTGGTTTATATTTCAGTGTTGGCTCATACATCTCCAAAAGCAAGGTAAGCATGCCGTGCCTTCAGACTTCACTTGAGTTGTTGCTTGTTGCTTTTTTAACCATGACTTCTGGACTTGTACCGTATCCTCTTTATACGTCCTGCGGTTGCTCTTAGTCTCTATAAAGCTAAACATCACACTTTAGGTCAATTGTTTAACGTGGGCCCTGATTGGTTGGAATGATAACATTGATGGGAATAAGATTAAGCAAACAAACAGATTTCACATGCAAAGGTTTCTTTATTGAGATCAGACATGTGCAGAATAAGTGAAACATTTAGTCATTCGTTCAGATTATATTTGAAAAACAGACATTTGGAATAGTTTGATTTCGTTGACAGGGAGATTAACATAAGAACACATTAACTATTAATACTTTCTATTATTACTACTAGCACTGATTTAAAAAGGAAAGAAAGTGGCCATCACCGAATGATTTAACAAAATGGTAAGATGCGTTCCACTTCAGTGAGTGTTGAGAACTCTCAGCTCTGACTTCACTGATAGACATACAGGTACTCAACGATGCCCTTGTTGCCCTCGTTGAGATTTTTCAGGATAACACTGATACCAGCCTCCTGATAATCTTTAACCGCATCTTTGTTGAGAAGCAGGCCGATGGCCTTTATTGGGCTGGATCCTTCTTTCTTGTGCCACAGGTTCACTTGGTTTCCTCCGGTCCCTTTGTTCAGGTTAACACCCACTGGATGGTAATCTTGCTGCTGATATTCCAGAAACTGATCCTTAGTGATTGAGACTTGCAGATCTTTGAGGGCCTTCTCGGGGTCGGTGGTCTGACGGAACCAGATGAAGACATAGGCTCCTCCTGCATCTCTGTTAGTATCTTCATCCACACGGATGTAGCCATTCTGAAAGTGGTCTTTGTCTGACCCGTAGGAATCAGTGGCAATGACTTTACAGATGTAGGTTTGTTTCTCTCTCTTCAGCCACAAGTGGATCCAGTTCCCACCAGCCTTGCGGTTCAGATCACAGGCCACTCTCTCCCAACCACTTGCAAACTTTTCACCTTCATTGGCTGCAACTGTAGTGACATGAAGGTCCACTATGGGAGTATCAAACTCTCCGGACCCTTTGAAGAACCAAAGGTAGAGGTAATCACCTCCTGCTCCAGCATTGAGATCTTTGTTGATCTTTGTGTACCCTGCTTTGATCAAACCATCAGCCATATTATCGTTGAAGGACACTTGAACCTTGGTGATAGGCTCTGATCCATATTTGTACCAAAGCTTGATGTCATTTCCTCTTGTTCCTTGGTTCAGATTGCCATCGACTACTCTGAAGCCTCTTGTTGTAAGGTTTTGCTCCTCAGTTGCATTCAGGGACACTTGAAGCTCTGAGATGTAGGTGCTCATTGTGTGTTCCTGCATTAAAGAAAGAAACATCATGAGTAATCACAATTGTAGTTAACTGAATACATCTGACTTTTCAGCTGAGCTAGAATATCATCCTTCAACCATCAGGAGTTACATTTTGAAAACAACAATGACATCTAAAACAAGTTCAAATCAAATGTATACTGCACAGAGTTCTGAAAAGTATTGATTACAATGTTTGTGAAATACAAAAAAGGTGTTACAGCAAGAAAACAAGAGCTTGTTGAACACTTACGTGTGTGCTGAGAGTGAATGATAGGCAGTAAGAAGTCAACTGGTGTGCTGAAGTCTGTTGTACTGACCACAGGTCAGCTGCATATATATAGAGAACTGAGATGCTGGGTCATTGTGCAATCGTTACCTGGGAGGAGGATTTACCAAAGAAAATGATTCTGAATTCATGCGAAAACATTGACTGAAGCCAAAAGAGTGCCCGCATCAAGTGTGTTTATGGCTGTGAGTGTTGTTATCAGTTCTGTGGAAATCACAGACCCAGGAAGCAGGAATGTACAACACACACACACACACACACACACACACACACACCCACACACACACACACACACACACACACACACACACACACACACACACACACACACACGACAGTTGCTGCAGCATTTGAAAACCTTTGATACAGCACCAGTCAAACGTTCGGACACACCTTCTCATTCGAAGGTTTTGATTTATTTAGATTATTTTGTACATCGTAGATTAATACAGAAGACATCAAAACTATGAAAGAACATAATATGGAATGATGTGGTGAACATTAAGGTGTTAAACAAACCAGTATATGATTTATATTTCTCAGAGTAGCCTGCAGCTTGGGCTGCTGTGCTCTCAGTGTCTCCCTGCTCCTGCCTGATGGCGCCAGCTGATAGAGGTGTTATAGTGCTTTATCAAATCAAATCAAGGTTTATTTATATAACACATTTTTAAACGAGTTTTGGTCGAGCCAAAGTGCTGTACATATAATAATTACCTTACAGTAAGGACACTATACCGTAAATACAACAGCACAGTTTGTACAGAATATCAGTATGAGAAAACGACATCCTCTGTCCTCAGACCCTCTGTCCTTAGACCCTCTGTCCTTAGACCCTCTGTCCTTAGACCCTCACATCGTACAAGGAAACACTTCCAGAGAAACCCCACAGTTTAAAGGGGAACATGGAGAAACCTCAGGGAGAGCAACAGAGGAGGGATCCCTCTCCCAGGACGGACAGACGTGCAATAGATGCCGTGTGTAAAGAAGAGATAATACATTTAGAACATAGGTAGACCAAATGAAATGCATGTTTCTGTAATAAGAAGATGAATCTACGAGGATGTCAGCTACAATCTTGTGGAAGCCTTCAGGGAAGCAGCATGACGAGACCCAAGGCAGGACCGCAGAGACAGGTTCAGCCACGACCCGAAGTCCACGACTTAATCCAGAACTTAGGATAGAGGATCCAGGACACAGGACCACAGCAGGAGGATCAGCCTCGACTCCGGACCCCGGCGTAGATATAGATACACAACAAGAACATCTGGGGGAGGCTGGGTTCATCGGAACATGAGAGTACACAGACAGACAAGAAGAACAAGCACTCCCTCAGGATAGGCTGAGGGAAAAGGGCACCTTTTTAGGTGTCCTTTATCTTCAAAGGACACCTAAACAATAAGCGTTGCTTGGCAACGGGGTGTGGCCGCAAAGTATAGCTCAGCATTATCCCTATGTTTATATGAGGGGTCAAAATCCCATCCGGCGGTTATAGATATAAATGCTCATATCTTTTTCTCTTCATTCCCCACGCCCCAAAATAAATAAATACAACAATTTTAGGAAAAGTAAGGAAGTTTGAGCAGAGTGGGTTTTATATTAACAGTTATTTCAAAACACAAAGGATAGTAACTGCAGTTAGCCTCCCTGTCAGAATGACAAAGGTCCTCAGTGAAGCTCAAGCCCATGTGTCTCACTACATTGTAAGAACAACTTATTAAAAAGATCAGTTCAATGCAGCTAATGTCTCAGTGTGAGTGCATGATGCTAAAACTGGTTTGCCATGAATTTAGTGATGGACAGTAAACATCTGAAATGTAGCTTTAAGTGTTTCTCAGTTAGAAGGCTGTTGTTTTAATAAATCAGACTCTGATGGTGCAGCGCTGCACTGTACCTCTTTATAGGCTTTTTGTCCCTAGCAAATAGTTTTTGCGCTGATCAGGGGGAACTTGGCTGAATCTTTTTTCAAAGGGGGAACATTATTGAGTTGCCATTTCAAACTTTAGAGCGACCAAGAAGCTAAGAGTTCTTCATCATTGCCTTAGTGGGAGGAGTTAGGAAATGTTGACCTCTCAGGAGTTCAACAGGTTTACCCGCTTCACACCAGACACTAACTGAACACAATGTTAATGAATGGGAACTCTAACCAGAATACAGTGAAGACCACTCCCCTGAATTGTCACGATTATCATGTTATGTCACGTTTGTAGTTTTGTATGTTTGGGTTTATTTTGCTGTTCGGTTCCCCCTTGCCCTTTCTCATTTCATCAAATCCCCCTCCTCGACTCCTCGACTCCTCGACTCCTCGACTCCTCCGGTAGTGACCCGGAAAGGAATTTCAGCGCGCCATGTTGAAGGACATCTCATTTCTCTAAATGCACTTCGAGGACCGAGGATCGAGCGTCGAGGAGGCTCTCTGGAGGAGCTCTAACCGAGGAGAGAGGAGAGAGGAGAGAGGAGAGAGGAGGCTCTCTGGAGGAGCTCTAACCGAGGAGAGAGGAGAGAGGAGAGAGGAGAGAGGAGGCTCTCTGGAGGAGCTCTAACCGAGGAGAGAGGAGAGAGGAGAGAGGAGAGAGGAGAGGAGAGGAGAGGAGAGAGGAGGGAGGAGGCTCTCTGGAGGAGCTCTAACCGAGGAGAGAGGAGAGAGGAGAGAGGAGAGAGGAGGCTCTCTGGAGGAGCTCTAACCGAGGAGAGAGGAGAGAGGAGAGAGGAGAGAGGAGGCTCTCTGGAGGAGCTCTAACCGAGGAGAGAGGAGAGAGGAGAGAGGAGAGAGGAGAGGAGAGGAGAGAGGAGGGAGGAGGCTCTCTGGAGGAGCTCTAACCGAGGAGAGAGGAGAGAGGAGAGAGGAGAGAGGAGAGAGGAGGCTCTCTGGAGGAGCTCTCGTTCTTATGAGAGTGCTCTGTATGATTCTGAAATTGTATAGATATATGTGTGTGTGTGTGTGTGTGTGTGTGTGTGTGTGTGTGTGTGTGTGTGTGTGTGTGTGTGTGTGTGTGTGTGTGCTCATCTGTAGCCTGTTATTGTCTCATTACACCGCACTCTGAATGAATCAAAGTAAATGTCTAAGTGGTCATGAACACATCTGTCCATCAGACAGAGGGCTGCTGTGCCTCCTGTCATCATTAATGGATGTCTCTTTAAAATGACCGCTCAGAGGAGAGGAGTTCTCATTTCTCTAACCGCCTGCTGCTTCCACTCCTCTCTCCTCGGTTCCCCTCCTCAGTCCTCCGCTCGCATCTCCTGTGGGCGGGACTAATTCTCGAGGATAGGAGTCGAGGAGGGGAGTTACAGAAATGAGAAAGGGCCCCTGTCTCCCTTGTTTATTGTCTGGTCCCTCTCCCTGTGTCTTCCTCCCTGTCGTTAGTTTCCCTGGTGTGTCTAGTTGTCTGATTGTGTTCACCTGTTGCCCTTGTGTTTCTCCTCCCCTGCCCGGCTGTTTCTCGTCTCGTGATTACCCCTCCCTGTATTTAGTCTTTGTCTCTTCCTGTGTTCAGTGTCGAATAGGATTGCAGTGGGTTGAAGAGGTCAGACCAGATAGGGTGGTGATATGTACAGATTCATTGTCCATATTACAAAGCATACATTCAACAACTACTACTAGAGAAGACATTCTCATAGAACTGAATCATAGCCTGTTAAGACTGCATAGAAGCGGCATAGATCTGCAGTTCTGCTGGGTGCCTGCACATGAGGGGGTGAAAGGGAACGAGTGTGCTGATAGATTAGCAAAAAGTGCACTTCAAAAGCAAATAACATTACCAGTTCAACTTGGAGAAGGAGAAGGAAAAGCAGTCATTAAGAAGAAAGGGATGGAGATCTGGCAGAAAAGGTGGGAGAAAGACCAGAAAGGCAAAGACTATCACAAAGTACAAAATACAATTACAATTAATATTCATAAAGAAAGAAACAGAAGGGAGGAAATCATGATGGCTAGACTCCGAATAAATCACACGGCTTTGAACAGTACGCTGTATATCATGGGGGAAAGTGACAGTAACAAGTGTGGGAACTGTGCAGTAAAAGAAGATGTAGAACATATCTTGTTAAATTGTGACATCTATAAAGCGGAAAGAGAACAATTAAAGGCTAAAGTCTTAGAGGCAGAGAGGGAGTGGAGTGTGGTTGGTGTTTTGGGAACAAAAGGAGAGGGAGTAAAAGCTACCAGAAAGGCACTGTTTAAATTTTTGAGTGAAACTGGGGTAGGAAAAAGAATTTAACATTAGGTCAGGAAAGAACATAGATTTGTTTTGTTTTGTTTTATTTATTTAATGGTTTTATTAATTTATTTTAATTTAATTTTGATTAGAACATAGGTTAATGAGTTGGAATGATGTGATGATGCATACTCATGTACAGTAGGTGGCGGTATGCACCTTTTAAGTTGTTTGCAATCCGCCAAAAGCAAGAGAAGAAGAAGAAGAAGAAGTGTTCAGTGTCGGTTCGTCTTTTGTTGTTGACTGAGTTCACCGGACCGGTAGGGATGGGTACCGAGCCCCGGTATTAAACGGGTCCCGTGGAATTATTAAAGACCGTGGTATAGTTAAGCTCCGACTTTAGCGGTCTTTTTATCGGTATTGGAGACATGTAAAAAATATATATCATATGTATTATTGCTACACAAACATTATATCGCAGTTTCCGTGTCGCCAACTCCGCAAAAAGACTGCAAAATGCTTTTATGATTATTTTTCTGCCCCGCCTGCTTGCGAGGGGGAGGGGCAGTTTACACACACGCGGCTGCTACATGCAGCAACACACACACACACACACGGAGGAGATGGCGGAGAGAACGCGCTCCGAGGTGTGGTTAAACTTTACCCGCCTAAAGTGCAATAAGAGTTTAGCATGTCAGGGCGGTAACACGAGCAATTTGTCTAAACATTTATCAAAGGTGCTCCACATCCAGACGGAGGAATGCACCGGGTTCCACTGTCTTTCTAGAAGCTCTGTAGCCCCATCCACGAGTAACGTTTCCACGTCAGGTGTTATTTATGCTAGCAGCAACACACGGAGTTAACTACATTATACAAACATGGGTTAATGATTAGAGGTCACTGAGTTATTTAGTTTATTAAACTTTCAGCTATTCTGTCATCAGATTATTTAATATGATTTGTTAAAACGTTGTTGTTTCTTTTGATTTGAAATATTATGTATTTAATTTAAATAAAAAGCAATATTAGTTTTGCTCACAATTTGTTTAGTTAGTTTACATTTTTTTCTCTCCTAAAGAACCGATAAAAGTACCCTTAAAGACAGGACCGATAAGCGCTATCGATAAAAGTAGTAGTACCGTTAAAACCTTAACGGTACCCATCCCTATTCACCGGTGAGTCTTCTGTTTGTCCGAATTATATTATTTTATCCTTGAAATAAAGGTATAATCAGTTTTAGCTGCATTTGGGTCCTGCTTCCTTCACTCTACCGTAACAGAACCAACCAACCAGATATGGGCAGATCCATTTGAGCAGGAATTATTGGTCCACGGAGCCTCCAAAAGGCTCCTAAAAGAAGGAGTTGCAAGTCCAGGCTAGCAGCCCGAGCACCAGAAGCCATGCCTTGGGCTCCAGTACAGGCCCCAGCAGCCTTGGTTCCATGCTCCAGTGCCGGCCCACACAGCCATGGTACCGTGCTCCAGTACCATCCCATACAACCATGGTTCCGTATTCCGGTTCCGGGCCCAGAAGCCATGGTTCCGGCTCCAGAACCGGCCCACATAGCCATGGTTCCAGCCCAAATTCTGGTCACAGCAGCCATGGTTCCAGCCCCAGTTCTGGCCCAAGCAGCCATGGTTCCGGCCCCATTTCCGGCCCTAGCAGCCATGGTCCCAGCCTTAGTCCTGGCCCCAGCAGCCATGGTTCCGGCTCCAGAACCGGCCCACAAAGCCATGGATCCGTGCACCAGTACCGGCCCACAGAGCCATGGTTCTCTGCTCCATTACCTGGCTTACACAGCCAGGGTCCAGGCTTCTGTTCCGTGCCCAACAGCCATGGTTTTGGCTCCAGTACTGGCTCTCCGGCCGACGCCAGCTCCCCGTGTCCTGTCAGCATTCCGGCCGACTCCAGCCCCCTGTGTTCTGTCGGCAAACCGACCGTCTCAAGTCCCCTCTCGAGTCTCCTTTTGAGTCACCTCTCGAGTCCCCTCTCGAGTCCCCTCTCGAGTCCTCTCTCTAGCCCTCTCTCGAGTCTCCTCTCGAGTCGACTCTCGAGCCCTCTCTCTAGCCCTCTTTCGAGTCTCCTCTCAAGTTCCCTCTCGAGTCCCCTCTCGAGCCCTCTCTCTAGCCCTCTCTCGAGTCTCCTCTCAAGTTCCCTCTCGAGTCCCCTCTCAAGCCCTCTCTCGAGTCTCCTCTCAAGTCCCTTCTCTTGTCCCTACTCAAGTCCCTACTCAAGTGCCGTTGGAGGTTCCGCTGGGGGTCCTGCCAACTCCATGTCCTGTCCCGTTGGAGGCCCCGCCGACTACTCATCTGCTGGGGGTCCTGCCAACTCTATGTCCTGTCCCGTTGGGGGATCTTGCCGACACCTGTCCCACCGACTCCGGTTCCTGTCCGGTCGACCCCGGGTCCTGCCCGGCCTCCGGAGTTGTCCGGTCTTCACCCTCGAGCCCGGCCCCCTGAGTGCCGCGGTCTTCGCTCTCGAGCCCGGCCCCCTGACTTTCTCGGCCGCGGTCCTCGCCCTCGGGCCCGGCCCCCTGACTCTTCCTGCCGCTTCCTTCGCTGTGGTCCTTAACCCTCCTCGAACTCTGCCTTGCCCCCGGGCCGTTCGCCCGAGATTCCCACAGTGAACTCTGCCTTGCCCCCGGGCCGTCCGCCCGAGACCCCTTCCTGGTCCTCTGCCGTGCCCCTGGGTTGTCAGCTCAATCCCGTCCTCCTGACCCCCTCCACCCACCCTGGTGGTCGTACAACCAACCAAACACATTCTCCTTAACTTGCCGCTCTATTTAAGCTGCCAGGTCTTCCTGCCTCTGCCTCGCTAATGCTGCAGCTTGCCTGCCCCACCACCACCCCAGCTTCCACCCCAGCTTCCACCTGTGGGCTCGGGGGGTAGTTACAGTATCTAACCATCTACCACTATATGCTGCTCTAATACACGTATTAAGAACGCGTGAGTTGTCTGACTGAACTTAGATTCATAGAGCGCCTTTCAGGGGACCCAAGGTCGCTTTACAGCAACAAAAGTAAAACATTCAAACCTTTATGAAAACATGGAAACTGCTGTACGTATCATTACTTTGTGAATCCAAACCCAACGTGCATGCTAAGCATCACTTGCTTTGGTGGAAAAATCATATGCTTAGATTAGTGTATGTATGGGGGAAAGTTTTGTGGTCCAAAAACCTTGGAAGTTTAATATTAATTTGTTTCCGCGTTGTACTTCCTTGATTACTCTGACCTCATTATGTGACAATTATATTTCAGAATGTCTCTCATTCACCACCCCAAAGGTAATGCACTTTATGCTAGAGCTCCTCCACATTATCGTGTGATGTCTCTGCACTTCCTGTTAGAGAGGAATTGCTGATACTTAACATGGCATCACCAGCTTCATTTGAATGATATCAAATCAATACATTTCTGAGACCTTTAAATCATCTTCAAGATCAATTATTACCAGAAGAACCTGGTGCATATAATGTGGAAATGTAAAGTGCTCTGTAATGCGGCTTTGACACCAGCGCTTTTCCCTTTCTAGCTCCGAGCAGGAGCTTTTCTGGTTCAGCTCCGGTTTCCCTTTTCTGCTCCCGCTCTGTTCACACCGCCCAGAGCTGCCGCTGCTGCGTCATGACGTCACCGTTTACGTGCCTGCTTCATAAAATCCAAACCGCGCAGAAATCCCTGACATCGACAACAACAACAATGGCCGATTGTATTGAAGCGCTGTTCGCTTTGGTTATCCTCTTACGAAACAAAATGGAAGGCATCGGACGACTTTACTTGGAACTTTACAAACATCACATGCGAAATGCAAGACTTCTTTGTGGTCTTCAGCATCTACTTCAACGACGAATCTGCCCCTGCCCCCGCCTCGACGTAAGAGAGACGTAAGCGACGCCGCCTCTTAGCTCAGAAGCTCTTGCCTCTAGACCGGCAATTCTTTGGAGCTGGAAGTGAACCGGATTCCGGAGCTAAGAGGCGGCGCCTCTGCGGTTTGAACAGGAAAAAACGGTACTTTTCAGCTCCAGCTCCGAGCCGGAGCTGAAAACGCGTTGGTGTGAAAGGGGCATCATAGATCATCAGCACAAAGCACCAAGTAGAACATCTGACCAAATTCAAGATGGCCGCCTTGTTGTCGACCATAGTTTGACCAACTAGGGTCAGGGTTACAACGAGTCTTTTGACTATTATTCTAACATAAACAGTTTGAATGTAAAGCTGAGAATGATTCAGGTCATCTCGACCAAGATGCAATGCTTTAGGTAACTTTCACCAGTTTAACCAGTAATGCTCAGAACACAATAAGTAAGCCACCTTTCACCAGATTACAATGAATATATACAATTTACCAGAATGCAAATGATATAAAGTCACTAACAAGAAAACTATGGATTACAGAATATTATTATTTACATGTTAAATCAAATCAAAGCGTTCAATTCTCTGATAATCATAATTCCCATGACACACCCTAACCCTCAGGCAGTCCAATGAGATGCCAACACATCCATCATGCCTCAATTCAAACACTGACACCATCAATTAGAAAGATAAATATCTACTGTGTCCTGGGAATCCAGGTGCAAAGCGTGTCCTTGGAATCCAGGTGCAAAGCGTGTCCTTGGAATCCAGGTGCATCTTGTGCAGGAGGGGGGGGGTCTTCTTTATAAGGAAATAAGTCTATTATGATATACACAGAACTTAAGATTCACTTTCATATGCATTGATTTGTGTAAATAAAATGTACCAAGAATAATAATATTGTTGACCAAGAAATCCTCATAAAAGATGTATCTATGGTAAAAGTGTTGCAGTCAAAAAACCTTGGAAATTTAATATTAATTTACATTTTACAAAACAAGATAATTAAAACTATAACATAATATAAAACAATTTCTTAAAATAAATTAACAACAACAACAACTGACCCTCAGTGTGAAGTCAGGTCTCAACTCTATTGAATAGTTCTGCTCAATAACAGAGTGAACAGAGGGAACTGGATGCTAGCTCCACGGAGCAACAGGTGGCTGCTTTCCTGCAGTCCAAGGGGATACAACTGGATTGCAATAACATCGAGGCATGTCACCCGGCCGCTACCCAGGCGGAAGGACAGCGACAATCCGGCTATCATACTGAGGTCTGTGAACAGAAAACACAGGACCAGTCTGCTAAAACAGGGAAGAAAGCTGAAAGGATCAGATGTCTATATGAATGATCATTTAACCAAGCGCAACGCTGACATAGCTAGAAAAGCACGCTACCTAAAGAAACAGAGAAAAATTCAAAACACTTGGACTTGAAACTGTAAAATATGTATTAAACTAAATGGAACACCAGAGGAAGCAAAAGCGCTGGTCATCAGGAACGTCATGGATTTGGACAGATACCAGTGATCATCATACACCGGACTGTGAGGTAACACACACACACAAAGCCATGGCGCACACTGACGACACCTGCTCATTCATCTGAAGTCAATAGTGACATAACTCAGAGGATAAAGGATAATGATCAATTGGAACTAAAAACATTCGAGTACACGGATCACAAGCTACATGACTTGGAACATGAGACTGATCCGGACAATAACTTGTTCGTCAACAACAACATCTGCTACTACACTGATGACCAATACAACCAGAACATCCAATCAAATGGCAAATTATCAATCGTCCATTTTAATAGCAGAAGCCTGTATGCAAACTTTAACAACATCAGGGAATACTTACATTTACTAATCCATTCAACGTAATTGCTATTTCTGAAACCTGGATCAACACCGAAAAGGGCATAGACTTTTTTTATTAATTCTATAACTTAAATGGTTTATTAAGAATTATGGTAATGGCTGATCTAAACGTGTGGCATTGAATGAACTTAGGTTTGGAGCTAGCAACATTACTGGGGCATTTAGATTTTGTTTTTGTTTTGTCTTTGCTCCAAAGGAGGATTCCTTCCCGTAAACAGAAGGAGAAGTATGCCCTGGGAATCATTAGTCTCTTTCCGTCCCTGAAAGATCCCTTTTCTCGAAAAGGCTATGTAAGTTTAAAAAAAAAAATGTACACTTAGCTTTGGACTTAAGTTTATATGATTGAGTTACTTATTAAACGTACTTCTTCAAATCTGGTTTCTTTAATACTGATATATAAAAAAAATCTTAACAGGTGCACTTCTACGATGGGGAAAAAAAGAAAGAAAGAATCGGGCAACAGGCTGTGCCAGCCACAGTGCCTCATCAGCTTGATGGAGATGCTTGCAGGGAGGCGTTATCCTTTTTTGTTCACTCTCCCGATGAAGCAAGTGTGTTCGAGAAGATGAAGATAACCTTACAACATCGCCAGGACTTAGTGCGTGACCCACAGCAAACTGCAGATGTCTTTAAAACCTTTCCACGTTTTTTAGATTTCAAAGGACTGGTGAGTTTTACATTTGACTAATTTAAAGTCCAGTCTTTAAACTCTAATCTTTAATTTGGTTGGTTGTAAGCAATGAAATGCTTAATATATTTGCATATGTGTATAATCAACAGCTAACTCAAGACTTCCTGCTGCTGTTTGGAAACAGCCTGCAAGATGTTTGAGGAGTGGGACAATGCTTTCAAGATCAAGATTATCAAAGAAGCCAAACCCCTGACTCAGTCAACAGAGCTGTGTGGACTTCTGAACGCTGCTGAGACACTAATCTAAACATTTTAACGTTGCTGGATTATTATCCAAACTTTTACTTAACGGTGTTCATGTTGTTTTTCTGTTTTTCAGTCATGCTGCAGCATCGATGAGCACCTGAAGAAAGGGTCAACAACCCTACATCCTTGCTGCTGACCGAACACGCAGCCAGATGGACACCTTCTACATCGTAATCGACAAACAGGCGGTCAGGATGCTGAACCCTCTCCCCTCCCTCCTCTCCCTCTGACATCTCTCCCTTCTCTCCCTTCACCTCTCCACCCTTCCTCCCACCTTTTCCCCACACCCACACACACACCCTTCCTTCATTCAGCACCAGTCACTTTTCTACTCATCTCCGCTGCTACTGCACTGTAACTGTACTTCCAACCTCATTTATTTTTTTGCTCTAATGAATACTTGCACTAATGTCACTTTCATGTTTCTGTTGATTGTTTTTTTTGTTGTAATTATATTTATTACCTATACTTATTACTTATTGTTGATACCCCTTTTATGTAGGCCCTTTATGTATCTTGTTCTATGTGTATAAGTCACACTGTGGGACTGAGAGAAACGGTATTTCTAATGTTCTCTATGTATAACACATGTGGAATACTTGATAATAAAGTTGACTTTGACTAAAGGGCCAAAGCATCACACTTCAATTGCACCTCCACACAATATAGCTCGATGCTATTCGGTCATATGATTTCCTTCATCCCCGTGTAACTCTCTCATTATCTCATACGTCCCCGTTGTCTTCAAGTAAGGAAAGAAACTCTGCATCAAACTGCCTGATACTGTTGTTCTTCTGGGGGTTTTGTCGGCTCGGTATTCCCCTCCCGGATGATACTCCCGCACAACGGGCTCTAATCACCAAACACCATTACATTCATCTGTGTATTTCTTCTATATATTGTTACATCAGAAACATGTCTCTACTGAATGGAACTGGAGTTAGGGTTTGTATATATAAATGATTGTATGGAACTATTAACAGAGCTTTCCCCGTGTTTCTGTGGAGCAGATGGCTCGGTATTACACATTTCACCTTTACATGAGGTCATTTCTGGAAGCATGTTATGTAAGAAGTCTGCAGAAAAGATTATCAATCAGTGTCAGGGAGTGTCTCTGCTTTCCTAAAGGGACTTTTAGTTGATCTGCTGATCACATCAGGAAGGTGTTTTCTTGCCAAGGCCTGTCACAATAAGAACTGTTTTGACTGGTGTGTTTAGATGTGTGATAGGAGGTTCTTATGAAACTGGTGTTTAGGACAAGACATGCTTTATATGAATAGAATAGATGAAAAATAAAACAATAGTATAAGTAAAAGACAACGGATATCTGTTTGGTTAAATTGATCATTTTGATTACATCTGTATTTGTTTCCTCTGTTCTTGAGTAAAATATTAAATAAAGTTGAGACCTGACTTCACACTGAGGGCCAGTTGTTGTTATTTATTGTATTCTGGAAAGAAGTGTCTCATCCACTATATTCTGACTAACGGGGTCAAATCCATAGTTTTCTAGTTAGTGACTTTATATCTATTGCATTCTGGTAAATTGTATTCATTGTATATAGATATATTTACGGGGTTTGTGAAGCAAAGCACATGGTGTAGTCCCAAACGATAGCTGAGGATTCTGGGTAGTGTAGTGTCTTCTGCCATCCTAAACTCTGAACAAATATTTGTTTCTCCGAATCGAAGGGGAAAAATACAAAAGCATGCACACAATTTAAACCAATCAATGTTGTTTAATCAACAAGGATAATCTGGTGTTTGTTAGTCGATGAGTAGTGCAGATATCACTGTCAAATCAATCGACAGTAAGGGGAATACTTACTTCCGGGTGTACAATTCTCCGTTATCCAATGGGAATGGACGCTCACATTGCCTTTAAATGCCGCCGATATGGACCGATGCGGTGCTTCCTTAAGCGTCAAATCCCGCCGCCGATGGGAATACATCAATCAGTTGAAAGCTCTTTGCGTCCGTTTATGAAGCTGAAGAAGCCTATAGGAGCGTCACAACTGCACGCCACGGGGTCCCTCCTGGACGTTCAGGGAGTGAGAGTGTGTTGGCACGGAAGGACCAAGAGCCCTGTCCTTTTGTTTTAAACAGGGCAGATGTGTGTAAATCCTTTAAAAGGGTTAACCCACACAAGGCTCCTGGACCTGAGGGCATCCCTGGCCGTGTTCTCAGGGCGTGTGCAGTTCAGCTGGCAGAGGTGTTCACAGACATCTTCAACAGGTCCCTGCTGCAGTCTGTAGTCCACACATGCTTCAAACACTCCACCATCCTTCCTGTCCCCAAAAAGACAAATATCACCAGCCTCAACGACTACCGCCCAGTAGCACTCACCTCCATCATTATGAAGTGCTTTGAGCGGTTAGTCAAAACCTTCATCACCTCCTCCCTCCCTGACTCTCTGGACCCCCTGCAGTTTGCCTACAGAGCAAACAGGTCCACAGACGACGCCATAGCCCCCCCCTCCACACTGCCCTCTCACACCTGGACCAGAGGAACACATATGTGAGAATGCTCTTCATTGATTACAGTTCAGCCTTCAATACCATTGTGCCCTCCAAGCTGGCCATCAAGCTAAGAGACCTCGGGCTCAACAGCGCCCTCTGTGACTGCATCCTGAACTTCCTGACGGGCAGACCCCAGGCAGTGCGGGTGGGAAACATCACATCCTCCACCCTGATCCTCAACAACGGAGCCCCTCAAGGCTGCATGCTCAGCCCTCTCCTCTACTCCCTGTTCACTCACGACTGCGTGGCCACACACAGCTCCAACACCATCGTGAAGTTTACTGACTACACGAACGTCATCGGCCAGATCACCGACGGCGATGAGACGGCGTACAGAGAGGAGGAAGAAAACCTGACATCTTGGTGCCAGGATAACAACCTCTATCTCAACGTCAGAAAAACAAAGGAGCTGATTGTGGATTACAGGAAGCAGCAGAGAGAGGGACACGCCCCCATCGCCATCAATGGGACTACGGTGGAGAGAGTCAGCAGCTTCAGGTTCCTCGGTGTCCACACCACTGAGGACCTGACATGGACTCATCACTGAGGACCTGACATGGACTCCTCACTGAGGACCTGACATGGACTCATCACTGAGGACCTGACATGGACTCTTCACTGAGGACCTGACATGGTCTCATCACTGAGGACCTGACATGGACTCATCACTGAGGACCTGACATGGACTCTTCACTGAGGACCTGACATGGACTCATCACTGAGGACCTGACAAGGACTCTTCACTGAGGACCTGACATGGACTCATCACTGAGGACCTGACATGGACTCTTCACTGAGGACCTGACATGGACTCATCACTGAGGACCTGACATGGACTCTTCACTGAGGACCTGACATGGACTCTTCACTGAGGACCTGACATGGACTCATCACTGAGGACCTGACATGGACTCCTCACTGAGGACCTGACATGGACTCATCATTGAGGACCTGACATGGACTCATCACTGAGGACCTGACATGGACTCTTCACTGAGGACCTGACATGGACTCTTCACTGAGGACCTGACATGGACTCATCACTGAGGACCTGACATGGTCTCATCACTGAGGACCTGACATGGACTCATCACTGAGGACCTGACATGGACTCTTCACTGAGGACCTGACATGGACTCATCACTGAGGACCTGACAAGGACTCTTCACTGAGGACCTGACATGGACTCATCACTGAGGACCTGACATGGACTCTTCACTGAGGACCTGACATGGACTCATCACTGAGGACCTGACATGGACTCTTCACTGAGGACCTGACATGGACTCTTCACTGAGGACCTGACATGGACTCATCACTGAGGACCTGACATGGACTCCTCACTGAGGACCTGACATGGACTCATCATTGAGGACCTGACATGGACTCATCACTGAGGACCTGACATGGACTCTTCACTGAGGACCTGACATGGACTCTTCACTGAGGACCTGACATGGACTCATCACTGAGGACCTGACATGGACTCATCACTGAGGACCTGACATGGACTCCTCACTGAGGACCTGACATGGACTCCTCACTGAGGACCTGACATGGACTCATCACTGAGGACCTGACATGGACTCATCACTGAGGACCTGACATGGACTCATCACTGAGGACCTGACTCATCACTGAGGACCTGACATGGACTCATCACTGAGGACCTGACATGGACTCATCACTGAGGACCTGACTCCTCACTGAGGACCTGACATGGACTCATCACTGAGGACCTGACTCATCACTGAGGACCTGACATGGACTCATCACTGAGGACCTGACATGGACTCATCACTGAGGACCTGACATGGACTCTTCACTGAGGACCTGACATGGAATCATCACTGAGGACCTGACATGGACTCATCACTGAGGACCTGACTCATCACTGAGGACCTGACATGGACTCATCACTGAGGACCTGACATGGACTCATCACTGAGGACCTGACATGGACTCTTCACTGAGGACCTGACATGGACTCATCACTGAGGACCTGACATGGACTCATCACTGAGGACCTGACATGGACTCTTCACTGAGGACCTGACATGGACTCATCACTGAGGACCTGACATGGACTCATCACTGAGGACCTGACATGGAGTCATCACTGAGGACCTGACATGGACTCATCACTGAGGACCTGACATGGACTCTTCACTGAGGACCTGACTCATCACTGAGGACCTGACATGGACTCTTCTCTGAGGACCTGACATGGACTCATCACTGAGGACCTGACTCATCACTGAGGACCTGACATGGACTCATCACTGAGGACCTGACATGGACTCATCACTGAGGACCTGACATGGACTCATCACTGAGGACCTGACTCATCACTGAGGACCTGACATGGACTCATCACTGAGGACCTGACATGGACTCATCACTGAGGACCTGACATGGACTCATCACTGAGGACCTGACTCATCACTGAGGACCTGACATGGACTCATCACTGAGGACCTGACTCATCACTGAGGACCTGACATGGACTCATCACTGAGGACCTGACATGGACTCATCACTGAGGACCTGACTCATCACTGAGGACCTGATATGGACTCATCACTGAGGACCTGACATGGACTCTTCACTGAGGACCTGACATGGACTCATCACTGAGGACCTGACATGGACTCTTCACTGAGGACCTGACATGGACTCTTCACACCCCCACCATCACCAAAAAAGCTCGACAGCGGCTCTTCTTCCTCCGCAGGCTGAGGAGGTTCAACATGGACTCCAGGATACTCTGCGCCTTCTACAAATGGACATATGTGCAAAATAAATGATTTGGTTTTAAAGTCAAGATCTTCAACACGAATGGAAACCAACGTTGATGAGGTCAACACAGCTTTACAGGTTATCGGACAAATCACAATTATAACGATAACTGTTGTTAAAAATGAATTGTTTAACAATGTCAGATTGAATAATAAAGTGAGGTTAAAACAGTTTGACAATCAAGTAATGTCACTTTGAAATGAACATGGTAATAGTTTTACTGATTTTCCAAAAGTTGAGTATAAGGTCTGTCTTTGAGTTAGTCAGTGGTGTACAGTCAGTCCTTTTATATAAACAATATGAATACCAGCATCCCTCAGGAAACAGACCCAGGCCACTCAATCCATAACTGAGCTTTTATCACATCCCAATACAAGAACACACTGCCAGACTGTTGATACATTGGAAATATATCATATTAATTGTTTCTGGTTTGATTAGATTTGTTGCTGGGTTATTTTATATTGTCAAACTCTGGCTTGAGAATGTTGGTTATTTAGCTGGGTTAAATCCACACTGATGGGTAGTTTTGATTCTGTCTTCCAAAACATAGGTCCTCTACAAACAGCAGAGGGAGCCAGTTTCTTAAGTTAAACAAAGGTTTGTACCTACTTCTGTTTCTAGCAAGTGAGGATGTAGAGACAGACAAATGGCAGTCTCTATTGTAATAGAAAATTATAGTAAATTAGTGATGGGTTTTTCTGTAACGTTAGCTTGTGTTAGCTTGTGACTGTCATTAAACATTAGCTGATGTTAGTTGTTGACTTTGACCTAACAACCGTTTGCTAAAGTCAGCTTGTGAGTGTCATTAAACATCCATTAGGTGACGTTAGTTTTAGAACATTCTACTACAGACTGTGGGATATTTATTTTAATGCCACCTTATATATTCGGGTGTGTTAAATTTGAAGGGACAAAGTATATTTTCCTCCCCAATATAGAGAGGTGAAGTCTTTGTGTTTAGAGGGGGGTGTGAGCAGGGGACATCCTTATTTGGGCATGTCTCCAAAATGCTACAAACATTGTGCAGAAATGAGCTTAAACCTGTTTAATGACTCTACATAAAGTGGAAAGCAGCTCTTCAGGACAGAGAAGAGAGACATTCTTCTTAAGATGTTCAGCAAGTCAGATATCAGGGAAATCTACTTGTCTTAAATATATGTGTGTGTTTAATTACTTTGTATCAAGAATAGCAGTAATGTTTCCCTCGGTATTGTGGATATTAAGGTAACTCACATGTGATATTTGTATAATCCAACTATATCTTAAAATATGCCAAGAGTAGGTGAAACGAAAGGTGCTTTAACAACTGAGGGGGGGGGAAGATGGCCACAGGGACAAAGGGCCATAGAGGAGATGTGTGTGTGCTGGCTGCAAGATGTGAAATGAGATAAGGAAACTTGTTGTTTAGAGCAGGTTCGTCTGGTTTTCGTCAAACTGAAAGAGACTTTTTGTTTCCGGGTTTCTTCTGTTGCGTCGCGCTGATTGGGTACGACAGGCCATGTGTTGGTCTTTCCCAATGAGATGACCTCTGGGGGAAGCCTCCACACACCTCCTCCTGTGTTTTTAGTATCAAAGCCTGTGTTTTCTCTAAGTTCGTTCTCTTTTCCTCCTGTTGCTGAAATGGTAAGTCCTTTTCCGGCCGGATGAACCAGAGCCGGAGCATTCTGCATTCTGAAGCTGCTGTTGCAGAGTGCTTCGTGATCAGGTGATCAGGTGATCAGGTGATTGGGTGATGTATTGTATGTTCTACCATTAAAGCAGATTATTGTTTAACCCTTATCCTGGTGCTTTGACTTTTCCTTCTTTTAAAACAAACTCATAGAGGAACGCGCGAAGCAGAGATTCTGCCTCAACAAGACGGAGACCAAGCAGTTTCAATGTGATGTGGTGTTCTCTGTATTAATACTTGAGGTTGGCCGTCAGGTATGGACAGCTTCACCACAGACACATGTTCTTTATGGCAGCATTGTCTTTTACTGAGAGCACATCTTGCTAGAAAGCCTTACAGTTTGGGGTTGGCTGAGCAGGCCTTGATATTATCACACAATGCATTTGAGAAGGAAGTGTTTGAAACAGTCTGTGCCAGCAGCAGAAGGGAAAGACCCACATTTGGTTTTTGTATCTTTACTCACGTCCTTCTTCCTTCCTTGAGTTTGTTTTGTCATGGTCCTCTGCAGCAGCTCTGCAGATATGCTGTTTTGCTAAACAAGGCCAACTGCAGCAGAAGAACTAGGTCCTTCTTTGTTTTCTGTAATGTAGCAAATGTACGAAGGAACAGAGTTATTCACATCATGTTGTCGTCACAGAAAATATAAACTAAATATAAAGCTTAGAAACAGATCAATAAAGTGAAGTAACCCTTTGGTTAGCCTTAGTGAAAATACTGTGAGAGAACATTTATGAAATATGCTTGATCTGATACTACAGTTGCAGTAGAGGGGTGGGGTCACAAATGCTAAAATTAATGTAATAGTTAAGTTATTTGTGTAAAATGTATGAAGGCTGATCTGTCATATATCTTCTTTGATGATCTGCAGTTTGAGAAGTTACTCAGTTATGCATTTGTTTCTCTGAACCGGTCTGAATGTCTTTGTTCCAGCTGCTTGTGTCTCTGCCTCCCTCCCTCTGCAGGTATGCTGCACTCCTAACAACACACCTGGTGTAAATTCCCTTGTGTCAGCATCAGAAGGGAAACGCCCTTCTTTGTTTTCTGTCTTTGTTCACTTCCTTGTTCCTCGAGTTTATTTTTGACCTTTAATTTAATGCCTTTTTAATTGAATGTTTTGATAAAAAATGAGGGAACACGTTAATCTAGTGCATTCACACATTGGTTGGTCAAGTTGAATACATAAGAGTCTCCAACAAACATGCTCTGCCCTGATCTACCGCTAGCTGTTAACGAGCTAGCAACCATATCGTTTGTGAGAAGTGTCCGGTGTTCCACATCTAACTTGTTGTGTTCGTATTGAGAGCACCATCCAGGTGCTTATAGTGCGTTGTGCCATACATGGGGAAACACTGATGAACAGCACCTAGTTCAGATTCTTACCCTCCATGGTATGTCTGGAAGGCCTGCCAGCTTCACAATCAGCTTCATGCTTGATTGGGTTGAGATTGAACTGTAATCCAGAAATAACATGTCGACCAGTTTTCTGCTGTTTCAGGTTCAGGTGTAGGGTGACGTGCCAGGGCCAGCATGACGTCCACTCATCTGTAGGGGGTTCACCGTATCTAGAACCACAGCGTTAATGGATTGGAGAACCCTTCATTGCTAATGTCGCCCACTGACATTTGCATGAACGTACAGTAAAGGTGTTGCATGCATCAAATTCAAAAAGAGTGAATATTTGTTTTTAAACTAAAGTTTATCAGTTTGAACATTATATATCTTGTCTTTCTGGTGTATTCAATGGAATTGAGCTATGCATCATATACATATCATCATCATCATCATCACCTAAGCTCATCATCACCACCATCATCACCATCATGGTTTTCACGCTAACACCTCACGTGCTTTGCGCACGCAATCAACCTAGGTTATGGGCCATGGGTCAGCAGGCTTGAATAAGGACCATGCGTCTCTGTTCGGCTTTAAAGGGCCAAAGCATCACACTTCAAGTGCACCTCCACACAATATAGCTCAATGCTATTCGGTCATATGATTTCCTTCATCCCCGTGTAACTCTCTCATTATCCCATACGTCCCCATTGTCTTCAAGTAAGGAAAGAAACTCTGCATCAAACTGCCTGATACTGTTGTTCTTCTGGGGGTTTTGTCGGCTCGGTATTCCCCTCCCGGATGATACTCCCGCACAACGGGCTCTAATCACCAAACACCATTACATTCATCTGTGTATTTCTTCTATATATTATTACATCAGAAACATGTCTCTACTGAATGGAACTGGAATTAGGGTTTGTATATATAAATGATTGTATGTATGTAGGGTTGCAAAATTCCGGGAATTTTCAAAGATGGAAACTTTCCACGGGAATTAACGGGAATTTATGGGAATAAACTGTCAATTTTCAAAATTGAAGGTTGGCTCTTCATAGGGAACTTAAATATAGTTGGGGAAAGTATATTTTAGCATAATCTTGACTAAAACAAACAGATTCAAGTACACTTGCATATCCATGCCATAGCACACTGCTCACTGCATAGCTATTGAGACCACACAAAGGTTCCCAACAGGCTCACACATGTGAGAGTGGAAAAACTGGTTGGCATTCGGGCAAACCTCAGGCTCTCTGAACCGGACACAGAGCCATCCTCAACAAGGCTGGACAGAGACACGGAAGAGGAAGACTCAGAGTGTGATGTTGATGAAGAAGAGCCCATCGACTGAAAGGCTTTAGCAAAAATGCAGAGGATTGCTTGAAGGAAGATGTGCATGTTTAATGGGGCTTTGTGGAGGGAGAAGGGCTGTTTCCATTTAACATGTTTAATGGGACTTTGTGGGGACTTTTGGATGGGAGGTGTACTTTTGTTCATTTTTAAATGAGTGGGGTTGGGGTGGATGATTAATATTTAACTCAACATTCCTGTTTTCGTTCTTCAATGAAACAAATAATTGTTCAATAGAATAATTAAAACTTGTTCTGTTGAAATGTCATGTTTTTTTGTTTAATTCTGCCTCAAATATTTCCAAAATTCCCCAGCTTAACTTCCCATGGAAACTTTCTGGAAACCCTACATGTATGGAACTATTAACAGAGCTTTCCCAGTGTTTCTGTGGAGCAGATGGCTTGGTATTACACATTTCACCTTTACATGAGGTTGTTTTCATTTCTGGAAGGATGTTATGTAAGAAGCCAGGAAGGTGTTTTCTTGCCGAGCCCTGTCACAATAAGAACTGTTTCGGCAGGTGTGTTCAGTTACGAGAACAGGAGGTCAGGGGAGGAGAGTATCTGACAGGATATAAGTGACCTCCCAACACCACAGTTCATCAGACTTCAAGCTCCTGCTGGAAGTCAGAAGACCCTCACACAACTCTGCTGCTCTACACAACTTCACCAGGTGAGGACTAACAGACAAACACACATTTATAATAACAACTTTACTTTTCTATGTCAGACTAAAGCTGCTTAGTGTCTGCAGGGACATACTGCATTACTAAGTAAAGTTGAAAGTCAGACTCCAATAGTTATTAACTCTCAACACTCCTACTCCTGAACATACGTTTAAATCAGGTTCTGAAGTCTGTGTTGTTTCTTCTCAACAGGTTGGAGAAATGGCCTCTGAAGAAATGACCGTTGCTGCTCTGGGACGACCTTTCACCCTAGGGATGCTCTATGATGCTCGGAAAGATGAACTGGTCCCAGGTAAGACTTCACATAGTCACAAAGCTTTCATCATACTCACCGTACAACAACAATTCACCAGGCCTTATCTTTGGATTGTCATCGTGCCATTGTGATTTGAGTGTGTTATGAGAGTTGTTTCTTTGTCTCTTTGTCTCTCTGTAGTGCATCTGTGTATATCGGGAATATTCTTTCACTGCTTTTGTCCGTAGATTGTATTTTCTATGCATTTATTACATGGCTTAGTTGAATACTTGATTCTGATTGGTCAATAAGAACATTTCAGAGGTTATTGATACTCCATAACAAACCACTGCTTAGCAAATAATGAGCTTTTCTGAGGAGGATCAAGGGAGAGAAAGAAAGACTACTACTTTGAATGATTTTGGAACATAGCCTGATCATAAAGACATATTCATAATATTTAATAAAGAAGTGCTAATTAATGGAAAAACTTCTTTTAACAGCTTAGTTGGAATCGGGTCTAAGATACACGTTGATGGTTTAGAAGAGAGAATCATTGAATTTAATTGTTCAAGGTTTATGTCTGAAAAGCATTCTAGTTTACTATCTAGTGTAATATTAGAACTTACGTTTCCGGGAGCTGTTGATAACACTATACTGGTCAAAGGCAAGAGGTCATTGATTTTTTTTCTAAGAGTAACAATTTTTTATCGTTAAAAAAGCACATCAAATCATTGCTACTGAGTGCTATGGGAATAGAAGGCTCAGTCGAGCTGTTGAGTATTTTAACATCAAATAGTTTGATTGTGTTGAATTGAAGCCCAAAAAGGCAGCGGGTCCACCAGACCCACGAACAATGGCTGAGAAACAAAAATATGAACACCACACAAGGGTTCAATTAATATTGGGATTCAAGTCGTTAGTGTGTTAGCATGTGCCCAGGGACAGCAATGCCTTTCTGGCTCACTGAGAATAAAGCCAGAATTCTGAGGAAAAGTAAAAATTGTGATATTAAATCCTGAATTCAGAATTTACAGAATGCTAGAGTACAGAAGACGATTTATATATTATTTTAGTTCCTGTGGTCAAAGCCAGCATTACAAGCGTCAGAATTGGCAGATTTTCAGAAAAAAAGTTCAATTAAATGAAAAAATGTACAATTATATATTTGTTCTCAGAAAGTCTTTAATCTCAGAACTGAACAAAGGAAATTACTTTAGGTTAGATCAGGTTTAGATGATTTATATAAACAAAGTTTTCGCGCTGAACTGATCCGAAAACTGTTTACTTTCCAATTTGTTTAGGTCTCAGATTGTGGAATGATAAAACACTGGAAGAAAAAACAACTGATACCCCTCAGCACAGCAGTAATTTTGACATGTCTGCATCTGACTCCATTGAATCCAAGTCCACTCTGATGGACATTGAAGCTTCTCTGAAGCTCAGTTTCATGTGTGGACTGATAGAAGTTGGAGGATCTGCCAAATATCTGAATGATGAGAAGAAATTCAAGAATCAGAGCAGAGTGACCTTTCAGTATAAAGCTACCACCAACTTCAAGCAGTTGTCAGTTGATGATGTGACCCTGGACACTGAACAGATGGAGGTTATTCAGAAGGGCTCAGCGACTCATGTAGTCACAGGCATCCTGTATGGGGCAAATGCTTTCTTTGTGTTTGACAGTGAGAAGTTAGAAGCCAGCCAGGTTCAGGAGATAGAGGGCAGCATGCACGCTGTGATAAAGAAGATTCCTACTTTTGATGTTGAGGGAAGTGATTGCTTCCAGCTGACTGATGAAGAGAAAGCCCTGACTGAGAAATTCTCCTGTGAATTCTACGGAGACTTCATTCTTAAAAGCAACCCAGCAACATTTCAAGAGGCAGTGCAGACCTATGTAGAACTTCCAAAGCTACTGGGAACAAATGGAGAGAATTCAGTCCCATTGAAGGTCTGGCTGATGCCTCTGAAGAGTTTTGATCCCAAAGCTCCTGAGCTGATGAAAGGGATCAGCATCGGACTAGTTATCAAGGTGCAGGAAGCTCTGGAAGATTTAAAGGAAATAAGAATGAGATGCAACGATTCTCTGGAAGACAAAGTGGGAGAGGACTTCCCACAGATCCGAAAAGACCTAAGCACTTTCCACAAACTGTGTGGTATTTATGAATCCAGCCTCCAACAGACCATGGCCAAGAAAATTCCCTCCATCCGAGAAGGAAAAGAAGATGAGAGCTCACTGGAAGAAGTCTTTGAAGACAGAGCCGAGTCACCCTTCAGCCATGAAAAACTAAACAAGTGGCTGAGTCACAAAGAGAGAGAAATCAACATCATCAAGTCCTGTGTGGACACCATGGAGGGAGTAAAGATCGTCCAGAACCAGAACGAGCTGGACAGAGAGGTCCTTGCTTCAGGTGTAGAGGATGTTCTGTGCTTTGTCTTCACCTCCATGCCAAGGGGTGATATCTACCTTGATGAGATGGCTGACTTCTTGAAATCACCCAAGTTAGGAAGTACCCATGAAGACCAGTGGTACTACTCCCATGAAGTTCAGGACACAATGAGAGAGAAAGCCACATTGATCCAGGGTGCTTCCAAAGGGCTGAAGAACAACAGCAAATTCTGTTTCCTCATAACGGCCCAAACCAATCCCAACTACGAAGGAGCAACCATCTACCACTACAGGAAAGGCCGGCTGGTCACCGAAGACTTTCAAAAGCCTTCTTCTGTGGAGACCATCACAGACAAGAGAGATCTGATCTGGTGTAAGTCAGGCTTTTCTTAGTTAAAAATGTGAATTCTCAGCAGTTTGACCATCAAAGTGACTGATAAGATATTTTGGTATCTTTTCTCCATCAGATGCCTGTGATCTCCACCTGGACCCAAACACTGCCCACAACCATCTCACTCTGTCTCACGGAAACAAAAAGGCAACATATGGAGCATCGCAGCATTATCCTCCTCACCCAGAGAGGTTCGAAAGATGGCCACAGGTATTGTGCAAAGAGGAGTTATCTGGGTGCCATTACTGGGAGGTAGAGTGGAATACCAGTAACAATGATAATAATTTGGGTGCTGTTGCATACAAGGGAGTTATCAGAAATGTAGCGTTCGGCAATAATTCAGAATCTTGGAGTTTTGGCAAAACTTCATCATTTCTTCTGGCATTGCATGCCACGGAGAAGGTGTGGAAAGTACGTTATCCCTATGGTTCATTCAGGAAATTCGGGGTGTATCTGGACTGGCCTGCTGGCACTTTGTCCTTCTATGGAGTCTCCGGTCATACACTGACTCACCTGTACACCTTTCGCACCACATTCACTGAGCCTCTTGTCCCAGGCGTCTATGCTAAATTTGATTCCAGCTATGCCTACCTGTGTCCAGTTGAATTGTAAATGAACTGGATTTATACAGCGCCTTTCCAGTCTTTACGATCCATCAAGCAGGCAGAGGCTGTCACACACTTGCTCAGTAGCCTAACGTTCACACACATCTACACACAGTCGGCCATTCTTGAGTTTATTTAACTGCCAGCACCACCATTTGGTAGAGCACATTTCGCGTCTTGATATCTTGTCGAAAAAAAAAAAGAAAAAAGTTGAACTCCATCTGATTCAGCAAGCTCTACCCTTTGGTTGACATGTTATGCACAAAACAACCTCTAGATGTCACTGTGGTTCAAACAGAATGCCCTTCAGCTAGCTTCAACTGAGAAAGTTGGCAATGCTAAAAATCACTGCTGAAGAAATCACTCTTTTTGGTCAACTTTTGTAAGGTAACCATATCCCTTTGACATATGTTAGTGGCAGGGCACTGACTGAACATAATTAGATAATTTGATGCACAAAAAAAGTTTTAACAAGAGTGTAATTATTTTTTGGAAAATATGCTCAACCAATCGGTCGAATTGGCCTTTTATGGTAAGCTAGCTATATGACTTTTTAAGAGTTTCAGAGATGTTTTCCAATAAAATATGGTAAATAAATGGCTAGATTCATGGTAATATTACTAAATCTAGTACTGCCTTCTGAGTCTCAGAGTGAAAGAGTGATAATCATTTACATAGCACCTTTCATGCATGGCATTCAGCCCAAAATTGCACACAGATGAGCAAGTTAGGCCAACACAGGATATAGACATGTGCTGTTAGGCCAGTGGTTTCCTGTTAGGCCAATTCAGCATCTACAGTAAGATGAGCAAGTCTTTTTTTTATCATGAAAAACACTTTACATTACTTTTTTCCATTTATTTTTTTTTAAATTATAATTTATTGTCTTTTATGAATATATCTGATTGTATATATTGCTCATTTTCCATAAAAGAAACAAATGTATTTGAGTTTGTGTTTTATTTGAGTTTGATGTGTACAAATACTGTACTGTATGATGATTACTTTTACCATAGAAGGCCAGCTCGACCATTTGGTAGAGGCTCATAAGAACAAAACTGTGTGGTCAGTCAAAAAAAAGAAATGTGTTTGTGCTTAATTTTTCCATAGCTTTCTTCTTGGTCTGGCAGTTAAAAGGTTAAATGGAAACCTAACATCCCATTCTAACTTTAACGTACTACTCAAAATCTAAAATGCATTCAAAGAGGGACGGAGATAGGGTTAGGGTTAGGTAGATTATTGCTTTCTACAATGTAGCTTGTATGAGTAAGTATTCTGGGGAGTGGTCTTCACTGTATTCTGGTTAGAGTTCCCATTCATTAACATTGTGTTCAGTTAGTGTCTGGTGTGAAGCGGGTAAACCTGTTGAACTCCTGAGAGGTCAACATTTCCTAACTCCTCCCACTAAGGCAATGATGAAGAACTCTTAGCTTCTTGGTCGCTCTAAAGTTTGAAATGGCAACCTAACATCCCATTCTAACTTTAACGTGCTCCACAGAATCAAACATCCATTCAAACCCAGAGGGACCAGAAACAATGAGGATATCAAAAAGTGACTTGTTTTCAGTGAATGTTGATTTCATCATCTTCTCAAACTGTTTGAAGCCGATGCTTTACCAACAGTTGAACAATATTTCTTCATAGGAACTTTCTATGGTAGTAACATATACTCAAGCATTATATATCCGGCACTCGCTCTGTCAAAACTGATGTTGAAATACAACACATATAAACATAATGGGGGGGAAATGGTTACTTATTTTGTTGAATTGATGTTCATTATTTTAGGACATAAGGTTCTTCAAGAGCCAATTGCTTTTGCTCTGTCTTTTTTTAATCAGTATTTTAAAGCGAGTTATATTTAGAGAATACAAGAGGAGTCTTTTCTCTCATGAAACCGGTGTGGGTGGATTTTTTTTGTTTAGGACAAGATTAGACATGTTTTATCAACATTAGAATGATGACATATGAAATCATAGTTTAAGTCAAAGAAAAAGATGATCTGTTTTGTTAAATCTATCATTTTGATTATGTTGAGAATATCCTATCTCTTATTTCAGCATCTGTTTATTTCCTTCTTTGTGCAGAACTCACAGCTCATGAAGAAAAATGCAGAACTTGTTTTGTTTGAGAGGATCACTGTTAACACCATTTAGTTGGAAATATTGCTGATGGTTATAAAGATGAAGCAATATCAGATTCCTGTAACACTTCAACATCTGGATATGTTCACTCTGTTCTTAAATAAAGAGACCTGACTTTACACTGAGGGCCAGTTGTTGTTATTTATTGTATTCTGGAGGCAGTGTCTCATCCACTATATTCTGACTAACGGGGTGAAATCAAAGAATTGTGGCAAGTCCTTCATCTTCATTGTATTCTGGTAAATGTCCCTTCAGTGTATGCCTCTTGATCAGGTACAGTACAAATGAGGGTTATCCGTTGCATTTACCTTTTTGGTTCAAATGTCAAACTTTCTCCGAGGTGGAAGAAGTCCTGCTACTAACTGAAGTATTAGGGACTTTATCCAGAAATCTTTTATATAGTTTATATCTGATATCATTTATTTCCTTTGAATCTTTAATTGTTAATTGTAATCGCAGCCAGTATATGAATAATGGTAGTCTCATCTCTCCTGAGAATGGAACACATATTGAAAGTCAAATAATAAACGTATCTTGTTTTTTGATTTGGAAAGCAAAGTATTTTTCTAAACACTATTTGACTTTCTTCTTGAGGATCTCTTTTCCACACAATCTTTGACATCGGGAGGAATTTGCTTGATGACTGCAGGCACTGGGAATCGAACCACCGTCCTACCGACTCCTGAGCCACAGCTGTATCTTTGATTGAATTTGTCACATGGATCGTTTATAACTTTATTAAACTAATTGTGGGTTTTATTGTCTGTTTCTTTTCTTTTCTGATGACATGGTGGATGCTACATAAATAAAGTTTGATTCTCAAAAGCTCGTGCTTCTTTAGTTGACGTAGAATGGTTCAATACGAATGTAAGTACGTCGTATATTATAGGTTTAGTATATATTTTAGATTGTAAGTAGTATGTTTATATATGTTATAGTAGACAGTGCTTATTTAACTGTTCTTTAATTCAAATGGATATATTTAAATGAATACATGTATGTTTTTATTTTTCCTTCACTTTACTTGCAATATTATGAGATTAGATTTGTATCATAAAGATAAAGCAAAGCTTTCTCAGAATCAAACAAAACCTAGAACAAATTACGGAGTAAAGCAAAATAAATTGAATTTCAAAAATAAAACTATAAGTTGCAAACAAATCATTTGAGTAATCGTGTAAACTATAAGTCTTTGTTCTTTGTTTTAACAGGTTTTTGTTTGCAGTTCTTTTTCTTCTTTCTCAATGATCAGACTTTTGCTCTCGCTGCAGCTCTTCTCGTTTAAGCTCCCTCATTTTTTGTTTGCGATTCTGACACAAACGTCCCAGGTGGGCGGGACTTTCAGGGGTGCGTCCGCATTGGCTACTCAGTTTTTACTGAAATGATCAAATAAAGTCAACATTTCACTGAGCTGTGTGGGGGTTGTTCAACTTTTAAAAGATGTTTGAATGATGTACACAGTGATAGGTGTTAAGGACTAACGTTGATAATAAATACATTTGTATTGATTTTAAGATCTTTTCATCAATCATACGTATTGGGATCATTTGTATTAATGTGGACCGGAGGGAGAGGGTGACGAGCAGGAGTTTCACTTTCCTTTTTTATTTCAATTCCAGCTTTGGTCATGAAGAATATGTTTCTCTGTTTTCCACTGTTACGTGCCAGGCAGGCTGTACTTGTGCAACACACTCTCATATCCCTAATCGTCCAGGAGCGACGTTTGGTCAGGGTCCCGTGGCGTGCAGTTGTGACGCTCCGAGGCTCCTTCCTCTTCATAAAGGGACGCAAATAGCTTTCAACTGATTGCAATGTATTCCCATCGGCGGCGGGATTTGACGCTCATGGAAGCACGGCATCCGTTTGTGTTGGCTGCCCTTAAAGGCAATGTGAGCGTCCATTCCCATTGGATAACGGAGAATTGTACACCAGGAAGTAAGTATTCCCCTTACTGTGGATTGATTTGACAGTGATATCTCCACTACTCATCAACTCAAAAACACCAGATTATCCTTGTTGATTATACGACATTGATTGGTTTAAATTGTGTGCAATGCTGAGAAACATGGGCTTGAGCTTCACTGAGGATCTTTGTCATTCTGACAGGGAGGCAAGCTGCAGTTATTACACTTCACGTTTTGAAATATGTGTAACTCTGTTAATATAAAACCCACACTGCTCAAACTTCGTTATTTTCACTAAAATTGGTATATTTATTTATTTTGGGGCGTGGGGAATGAAGAGAGAAAAATATATGAGCATTTTATGAGCATGGGATTTTGACAGTGGCGTTTTCTCCTGGAGGCCAAGGGAAGGCAGGCTTCCCCTGTTTTTTCGGATTGTAGTTATCATTTTAATAAATAAATAAAAACACTTCGTTTAGTTTCGGAAATTCTTTGTTGTGTGTTGCTGCCGGCCCGTCTCTCCCCCATTCTCATGGAGTATTTTACAAAGAGTGAAACAGCGCCCCTCTAGATGTTACGGTGAAACAGTAGATTGCACTCTCTGTTGCGAGAGGAGGCCAGCCGAAATGTGCTTCCCTTGGTGAAAAAAAAATGGAGGGATTGACCAACCAGATGAGGCTCACGTCATGCCCCTGCCAACTTGTGATTGGTCAGGGCCATGCCAAGGGAAGCCAGAGGCGGCTTGCTTCCCTTGCCTCACAATCCAATCAAATCGCATCAACTTACCCCCTGATCCCACCAGAAGCGTCTGCGCTGGGTGCACCCCCTCAACCAGCAAAGGAGACAACAAGGTGATTTTCATCACCTCGTGGCTGAGCTGAGGCTGGACAGCCAACGACATCACCAGTATTTACGGATGAATGTTCCACTTCCTGCCTGCGCTGCGCCGCGTCAAAAATAGGATTCATCCTATATTTTAGAAATTCATTGCGGCGAGGAGCTTCTGGGACGCTTCGAGCCGCGGCGCAGTGCAGCGCTGCGGGTCTGGTGGAATAGCACCCATTGACTAGAGGGGCCGCGATCGCTAAAAACGCTGCAGCACAGCGCAGACGCTTCCGGTTGGATCAGGGGGTTAGTGTTGCTGTTACGCGTCCCAAAAAGCGGAAGTAAGCTGCGCTCGGTTTCCCTCCACAAAATAGCAATGGGATTTCTCCATAGGATTTTGGAAAATAGCTCGAAAAAAGGTCAGTGGAAAACGAACCTGGTAAATGCACGTTTTGTTCAGTCGGATAATATCCACATGTCTACCCTACTTTTATAATTTTCGACTCATAAATCTAATCGATAGAAGATAGATAGCGTCACTGCACCACTCTCACCGCCGTTAGAAAGTAGCAAGCAACTGAATCAAGTGCAATTATGGAGGGTGGAGATTTGGAGTATTTAATCAAACATAATTGTACTAAACTTCCGCTGCAGCAGCAACAACAAATACAATCTGATGACAGGCCAATGCCCAAACTGGAGCTGTGTACAGCGAGGAACAAAGGAGCGAACCGGACGTAAAACGTTAAAGGTCTCCTGATTTAGTTTGTGAATGAATGCTTATTAGAGTTTGGGCTGGAGAGTGCGTGCGGACCTGTCGGTCAGATAACAGGCGTGTGTAAGTCCTGCATCTGTATGATACAAATGTGTGTAAAATGATACCGGGCGCTGTAATCACTCATCTGGTTACAGCGTTACATTGATCACCACCCCCCCCCCCCCCCCCCCCCCCCCCCTCCCTCCCTCAACTTTTGAATCCAGGAAATCTTCGCTTCGCTTTCCCACAATGCAGTTCGGCGAAAAGCGAGGCAAAGTGACGTCACCCCCATTCAAAGTCAATGGGCAGAGAAGCGTTGGAAGATTTTTTTAAAGCTGCTGTGTGGACGTACTGTAATTGTTTAGGTCCTTTGATAAGCAGGCAGTCATACCATTAGCTAGAACGAGCTAGATCTGATAGATTTGGACATAAACGTGAGGGAAGTCTAACCGGACAGGAGAGAGGGATCAGAGATCAGATCAGCTGCTGCAGCTCTGCATGATCACAGCTCCTCTGCTGTGACGCACCGTTGAGCGGAGCAAAATACACTAGAGTTAGACCTAACAGACTTAGCTAGTTTATCTACTCTGGAACTAGCTAAACTAGTTATACATATATTTATTCTTTACTGTTGGGTCACTTATTACAGGTTCAGCGAGCTGCACGAGAGGGACGGGCTGTCAGGAGAGGGAGAGGAAAAGAGAGCAGCAGTTACTTTTGAATAAAGTAGTTAATCTACTATTATTAGTTTGTTTAAATGCATTTATGTATTTTTTTTCATTAACATAAAATAAATCTCACATACCCCCTGCAGTACTCCAACGTACCCCTAGGGGTCCGCGTACCCCCATTTGAGAACCACTGCTCTAAACAGAAGTAGCTACAGAAATTAAGGCAATGTGGAAACAGCCACGACCAGGCTAAGAATAAGGTGAAGACTGCAGAGAAAGACCCTTGAGGTTCAGAAGGTTACAATGCTTTTCCCATGAATAAGGTGGAGCTGTAGTTTGTCTCTGTTGCCAGCAGAGGGCAGTGATTTGTGATCATTTCTGTTTGTGAACAGGAAAGTGTGAGGACACAGACAGAAAGACCCAGGAGACAATGGGAAGACATCACGTCAGCTTAATTGTTTTCATTTATTGTCATAGTGATTCAGTTTGACTTTAAAATGTAGACATTATCCCACTGTGTGGATCTGTTTCCATCTTAAAGTGATGAGTGATTACATGTGATTGATATCAGCTGAGGACACGTTGCTGTCCTGCAGAACTACTGCACAGGACGGACCTTCATGCTGATGGATTTCAGGGAGTAGTTGTGACCCTTCCAATGGTACCAGTTCACTCCTATAGCATAAATAGTGCCATCAGCCCCCCAGAGATAAACCCCGTTGGGATTTGTGTGGTGACAATCGTTGTACCAGAACCCCCCCAGGTATGATCTGGCACAGTTAGAAGTCCCAGAGTCCTGGTCTTTGTCGAAGGTGGAGAACTTCTGTCCGTTATGATAACTCAGGGAGTCTCCTGCAGAAACACAACAAGTGTATAATCAGAACATTATAATACAACTAACACAGGGATGAAGTATCTCTGTGTTGGTCCCTGAAGGCAGCATGCCCCTGGTCCAATGGGATTCCTCCATGTGATTTTGGAATATTGCAGAAAGTAATCTCCACATATTAAAAACACTTTATGATTTCTGAAGTTGAAATGCATCTCCAGAATATATATAACAACATTAGGCTGTAAAGGAACTACAGCACGGTCCCTTTGGGTAATGTTCTCTTTGTCAATCAGTCATTAGCCTAAGGACAGCCCAGATCATTCATTGTTAAAGATATAGGAAGGGATACCTCCAGATGTGTGATATACAGAAGAATGTCATGGGCATATAGCCACAGTTCCTGATCTGCTGTCGTTAC
The DNA here is from genome assembly GCF_949606895.1 of Notothenia rossii. Lineage (NCBI taxonomy): Eukaryota > Metazoa > Chordata > Actinopteri > Perciformes > Nototheniidae > Notothenia > Notothenia rossii. The sequence continues at coordinate 1,376,280 of NC_136910.1, read as the reverse complement.
CCCCTTATCTCTCTCTGATGTCTGAAGCCAGTCCTACGTGTGAGAGCGTCTCCTGAACATCAGAAAGACATCAAGCACTTCCTGCTGCTCCTCACCTGCCCCTCCATCAGTGAATCCAGAAACATGCAAAGTGAACCCGGAGGCCTCGGGGTCCACGGAGAACGAGGAGTACCGAGCGAACGCTTTGTTGCCTTCAAAGTCCTCCATGTCCACCAGCAGCTCGTACTTCTTCCTCAGAGTCAGGTGGAAGAGAGTCTCAAGACCTGCAGACAAACAGAAACCATGAACGCTAGGAAACCCAGAGTTTGATCAAGTCAGGACCTCCGGTTCGTCTTCATCTCTCACCGAGCCAGTATTCTCCGACGGCGAAACCAAAGCCCGTCTTGTAGTGATCCCAGGGCCGGTAGAAGTTCACCGAGCCGTCCAGCCTCCTCTGGAACACCTGGGGGAAATACTAAATCTCTCAGCAAGTATAATGGACATTTCCAGTCCATGGAAAAAGAGCATAACAGAGTTTAACCTGCAGCCTCTACTGGGAACAGGAGCCAACAGTCGATCTAAGGTGGAGCCTCTGATTTCTCACTGCCATTCACTGAATGCATCCAGGAGCTAACCTGACTAGCATGGTTTAGCTAACACACTTCAAGTGTCCCAACAGTCTCTGGATAGATTTATCAAACTGTAGATTTGATAGATTAGACTAAATACTTTACTTTGTTTATCCTGCACAAAGATACTGTACGTATATTTCCTCTCTGCTGTCTGACCAGGTTTCAGTTCACAGATAACTGGGGGCCAGATTTAGCTTTTGAGTTCAGGTACTCACCGTCCACCGTCCGTCCAGTGAGTCCATGTCACAGTTAACCTACACACGCGCACGCACACACACACACACACACACACACACACACACACACACACACACACACACACACACACACACACACACACACACACACACACACACACACACACACACTCTCTCTCATTAACACATATCCATTTGATCAGTGAGATATAGTGTTGCATGAAGTCTCTCAGAGGATGCACCTGGACAGCAGAGGTGGGTCCGATGGGGTAGATGGTGTAAACTCCACTGGGGCTGCTGCTGCTGCTCTGGTTGTAGATGTCGCTGCAGTCCGTTGGGAGGACGAGAGACATGCCGCTGTCCAACAGCAGAGCCAGGAGGACGAGGACGACTGAGACCAGCTGGACAGAGGACATGGTGTTCTGACTTTAATCTGAGAAATCCTAAATCGAAAATTCAATTCTGGGAAAAATTGATTTCTGAGAAAAAAAACTGAGTTCTGAGAACAAAATAAATTTCGGGGGAAAAAGTAAAAATTCTGACTTTAATCTCAGAACAAAAACCCCCCACTTTTTGTCAGATCTAAAACAAAATCCACATGTGGCTCTCATGCTCTTCCACACAGGTAAGATAACAAAGTACATTTTATCCCCATATTTGATCACACCATATGAAGGATATTATAATATATATATACATATACTGTAGCAAGTATACAGAAGAGGATCAGGGCCATGACATACCTCCTTCACACCAACGGTGTTTCAGGGGTTCTGAACCTGAAAAGCTCTAGCACGGAGCTTGAACCGGAGTTGCGTTGGTGTGAATGAGGTATAAAACATCTTTTCACATCGGACCAAAAGTGATTCTTCTTTTCAAAAAGTCAAAGTTCAAACTGTAATCTCAGAATTTGAGAAGATTCAGATATCAAAACATATCACAATGATCCTCTTCTAAAAAACAAAAGGTTAGAAAGTAAGTTCATCAACAACTGTACTTTAGGTCTTTTAGCTGAATGCAGGACTTTGAATTGTAACAGAGTAAATGTGAAATGGTCCTCACCTTCATGGTCATGTTTCTGCTGCAGTGATCTGAAGGAGATCTTCCCGCAGTGTGTCCACTCTGCCTTCCTGTCTTCTTTATATTGAACACGTCTCTGATCAGCTGCTGTCTCTCACCGATGAACTCCGGCCCAGAGGACGATGCCCTGACGTCATCACCCTCGTTACAAAAAACGATATGTAAGAGTCTCCGATCAGGAGTCGCACACCGCCCGGCTCGTCCTGCAACACGGAGCCCTTTCTGAAAGCATGCTAGATGTATGTGTGTGCATAAAGCTGAGCTGTGATCATAATATCAAAGAACGTGGTTGAGGTCATTGAAAGTATATTGCTGTTGTCATTATGTCTCTTTGTGGTTTCTTGAGCCTTATCACAGAGAGTCTAACATTGGTCATTTCTAAACTCTCTCCGCTGACCCTTTGTTGACCCACGCAGATTTCTTAAACTCATTGCAGTAACGAGTAAAAGGGAGTCGAACATCTGTCCTCAGTTCCTGTTTCTCAGATGTTTTGAAACCATTTCACAATGTGTCATGGAATTACAACCCCGACATCATGAAAGGAAACAGTTTCATTCCTGTGGAGAGCAGAGTACAGAACCTTTTGGTTTTGTGTCAATTGGATGAAATAACATTTAGAAGCATTTAGAAACAGGTCCAAATGATTCACTATTATAATTGTTATTTTTGTAAAATTGTATTATTATTCAATTCTTTGTGTCTCTGTGTCTTCATGTTGTGTCTCTGTGTCTTCATGTTGTGTCTCTGTGTCTTCATGTTGTGTCTCTGTGTCTTCATGTTATGTCTCTGTGTCTTCATGTTGTGTCTCTGTGTCTTCATGTTATGTCTCTGTGTCTTCATGTTGTGTCTCTGTGTCTTCATGTTGTGTCTCTGTGTCTTCATGTTATGTCTCTGTGTCTTCATGTTGTGTCTCTGTGTCTTCATGTTGTGTCTCTGTGTCTTCATGTTATGTCTCTGTGTCTTCATGTTGTGTCTCTGTGTCTTCATGTTATGTCTCTGTGTCTTCATGTTATGTCTCTGTGTCTTCATGTTGTGTCTCTGTGTCTTCATGTTATGTCTCTGTGTCTTCATGTTATGTCTCTGTGTCTTCATGTTGTGTCTCTGTGTCTTCATGTTGTGTCTCTGTGTCTTCATGTTGTGTCTCTGTGTCTTCATGTTATGTCTCTGTGTCTTCATGTTGTGTCTCTGTGTCTTCATGTTGTGTCTCTGTGTCTTCATGTTGTGTCTTTGTGTCTTCATGTTATGTCTCTGTGTCTTCATGTTATGTCTCTGTGTCTTCATGTTGTGTCTCTTAGTCTTCATGTTGTGTCTCTGTGTCTTCATGTTGTGTCTCTGTGTCTTCATGTTATGTCTCTGTGTCTTCATGTTGTGTCTCTGTGTCTTCATGTTGTGTCTCTGTGTCTTCATGTTGTGTCTCTGTGTCTTCATGTTATGTCTCTGTGTCTTCATGTTGTGTCTCTGTGTCTTCATGTTGTGTCTCTTAGTCTTCATGTTGTGTCTCTTAGTCTTCATGTTGTGTCTCTGTGTCTTCATGTTGTGTCTCTGTGTCTTCATGTTATGTCTCTGTGTCTTCATGTTGTGTCTCTGTGTCTTCATGTTGTGTCTCTGTGTCTTCATGTTGTGTCTCTGTGTCTTCATGTTGTGTCTCTTTGTCTTCATGTTGTGTCTCTGTGTCTTCATGTTGTGTCTCTGTGTCTTCATGTTGTGTCTCTGTGTCTTCATGTTGTGTCTCTTAGTCTTCATGTTGTGTCTCTTTGTAGTCCCTCTGTGTCTCTTTGTAGTCCCTCTGTGTCTCTTTGTAGTCCCTGTGTCTCTTAGTAGTCCCTCTGTGTCTCTTTGTAGTCCCTATGTGTCTCTTTGTAGTCCCTCTGTGTCCCTTTGTGTCTCTTTGTAGTCCCTCTGTGTCTCTTTGTAGTCCCTCTGTGTCTCTTTGTAGTCCCTCTGTGTCCCTCTGTGTCTCTTTGTAGTCCCTATGTGTCTCTTTGTAGTCCCTCTGTGTCTCTTTGTAGTCCCTCTGTGTCTCTTTGTAGTCCCTCTGTGTCTCTTTGTAGTCCCTCTGTGTCTCTTTGTAGTCCCTGTGTCTCTTTGTAGTCCCTATGTGTCTCTTTGTAGTCCCTCTGTGTCTCTTTGTAGTCCCTCTGTGTCTCTTTGTAGTCCCTGTGTCTCTTTGTAGTCCCTCTGTGTCTCTTTGTAGTCCCTCTGTGTCTCTTTGTAGTCCCTGTGTCTCTTTGTAGTCCCTCTGTGTCTCTTTGTAGTCCCTCTGTGTCTCTCTGTAGTCCCTCTGTGTCTCTTTGTAGTCCCTCTGTGTCTCTTTGTAGTCCCTCTGTGTCTCTTTGTAGTCCCTCTGTGTCTCTCTGTAGTCCCTCTGTGTCTCTTTGTAGTCCCTCTGTGTCTCTTTGTAGTCCCTCTGTGTCTCTTTGTAGTCCCTCTGTGTCTCTCTGTAGTCCCTCTGTGTCTCTCTGTAGTCCCTCTGTGTCTCTCTGTAGTCCCTCTGTGTCTCTCTGTAGTCCCTCTGTGTCTCTTTGTAGTCCCTCTGTGTCTCTTTGTAGTCCCTCTGTGTCTCTCTGTAGTCCCTCTGTGTCTCTCTGTAGTCCCTATTTGTCTCTCTGTAGTCCCTCTGTGTCTCTTTGTAGTCCCTGTGTCTCTCTGTAGTCCCTCTGTGTCTCTTTGTAGTCCCTCTGTGTCTCTCTGTAGTCCCTCTGTGTCTCTTTGTAGTCCCTCTGTGTCTCTCTGTAGTCCCTCTGTGTCTCTCTGTAGTCCCTCTGTGTCTCTCTGTAGTCCCTCTGTGTCTCTCTGTAGTCCCTCTGTGTCTCTTTGTAGTCCCTCTGTGTCCCTCTGTGTCTCTTTGTAGTCCCTCTGTGTCTCTCTGTAGTCCCTCTGTGTCTCTTTGTAGTCCCTCTGTGTCCCTCTGTGTCTCTTTGTAGTCCCTGTATCTCTTTGTAGTCCCTCTGTGTCTCTTTGTAGTCCCTCTGTGTCTCTTTGTAGTCCCTTTGTGTCTCTTTGTAGTCCCTCTGTGTCTCTTTGTAGTCCCTCTGTGTCTCTCTGTAGTCCCTCTGTGTCTCTCTGTAGTCCCTATGTGTCTCTCTGTAGTCCCTCTGTGTCTCTCTGTAGTCCCTCTGTAGTCCCTCTGTGTCTCTCTGTAGTCCCTATGTGTCTCTCTGTAGTCCCTCTGTGTCTCTCTGTAGTCCCTCTGTAGTCCCTCTGTGTCTCTCTGTAGTCCCTCTGTGTCTCTCTGTAGTCCCTATGTGTCTCTCTGTAGTCCCTCTGTGTCTCTCTGTAGTCCCTCTGTAGTCCCTCTGTGTCTCTCTGTAGTCCCTCTGTGTCTCTTTGTAGTCCCTCTGTGTCTCTCTGTAGTCCCTATGTGTCTCTCTGTAGTCCCTCTGTGTCTCTCTGTGTCTCTTTGTAGTCCCTCTTTGTCTCTTTGTAGTCCCTCTGTGTCTCTCTGTAGTCCCTCTGTGTCTCTTTGTAGTCCCTCTGTGTCTCTCTGTAGTCCCTCTGTAGTCCCTCTGTGTCTCTTTGTAGTCCCTCTTTGTCTCTTTGTAGTCCCTCTGTGTCTCTCTGTAGTCCCTCTGTGTCTCTTTGTAGTCCCTCTGTGTCTCTCTGTAGTCCCTCTGTGTCTCTTTGTAGTCCCTCTGTGTCTCTTTGTAGTCCCTCTGTGTCTCTTTGTAGTCCCTCTGTGTTTCTTTGTAGTCCCTCTGTGTCCCTCTGTGTCTCTTTGTAGTCCCTGTGTCTCTTTGTAGTCCCTCTGTGTCTCTCTGTAGTCCCTCTGTGTCTCCCCTCTGTGTCTCTTTGTAGTCCCTATGTGTCTCTTTGTAGTCCCTCTGTGTCCCTCTGTGTCTCTTTGTAGTCCCTGTATCTCTTTGTAGTCCCTCTGTGTCTCTTTGTAGTCCCTCTGTGTCTCTTTGTAGTCCCTCTGTGTCCCTCTGTGTCTCTTTGTAGTCCCTGTATCTCTTTGTAGTCCCTCTGTGTCTCTTTGTAGTCCCTCTGTGTCTCTTTGTAGTCCCTTTGTGTCTCTTTGTAGTCCCTCTGTGTCTCTTTGTAGTCCCTCTGTGTCTCTCTGTAGTCCCTCTGTGTCTCTCTGTAGTCCCTATGTGTCTCTCTGTAGTCCCTCTGTGTCTCTCTGTAGTCCCTCTGTAGTCCCTCTGTGTCTCTCTGTAGTCCCTCTGTGTCTCTTTGTAGTCCCTCTGTGTCTCTTTGTAGTCCCTGTGTCTCTTTGTAGTCCCTATGTGTCTCTTTGTAGTCCCTCTGTGTCTCTTTGTAGTCCCTCTGTGTCTCTTTGTAGTCCCTGTGTCTCTTTGTAGTCCCTCTGTGTCTCTTTGTAGTCCCTCTGTGTCTCTTTGTAGTCCCTGTGTCTCTTTGTAGTCCCTCTGTGTCTCTTTGTAGTCCCTCTGTGTCTCTCTGTAGTCCCTCTGTGTCTCTTTGTAGTCCCTCTGTGTCTCTCTGTAGTCCCTATTTGTCTCTCTGTAGTCCCTCTGTGTCTCTCTGTAGTCCCTCTGTGTCTCTCTGTAGTCCCTCTGTGTCTCTTTGTAGTCCCTCTGTGTCTCTCTGTAGTCCCTATTTGTCTCTCTGTAGTCCCTCTGTGTCTCTTTGTAGTCCCTCTGTGTCTCTCTGTAGTCCCTATTTGTCTCTCTGTAGTCCCTCTGTGTCTCTCTGTAGTCCCTCTGTGTCTCTTTGTAGTCCCTCTGTGTCTCTTTGTAGTCCCTCTGTGTCTCTCTGTAGTCCCTATGTGTCTCTTTGTAGTCCCTCTGTGTCTCTTTGTAGTCCCTCTGTGTCTCTTTGTAGTCCCTCTGTGTCTCTCTGTAGTCCCTCTGTGTCTCTCTGTAGTCCCTCTGTGTCTCTTTGTAGTCCCTCTGTGTCCCTCTGTGTCTCTTTGTAGTCCCTCTGTGTCTCTCTGTAGTCCCTCTGTGTCTCTTTGTAGTCCCTCTGTGTCTCTTTGTAGTCCCTCTGTGTCCCTCTGTGTCTCTTTGTAGTCCCTGTATCTCTTTGTAGTCCCTCTGTGTCTCTTTGTAGTCCCTCTGTGTCTCTTTGTAGTCCCTTTGTGTCTCTTTGTAGTCCCTCTGTGTCTCTTTGTAGTCCCTCTGTGTCTCTTTGTAGTCCCTATGTGTCTCTTTGTAGTCCCTCTGTGTCTCTTTGTAGTCCCTCTGTGTCTCTCTGTAGTCCCTCTGTGTCTCTCTGTAGTCCCTATGTGTCTCTCTGTAGTCCCTCTGTGTCTCTCTGTAGTCCCTCTGTGTCTCTCTGTAGTCCCTCTGTGTCTCTTTGTAGTCCCTCTGTGTCTCTCTGTAGTCCCTCTGTGTCTCTCTGTAGTCCCTATGTGTCTCTCTGTAGTCCCTCTGTGTCTCTCTGTAGTCCCTCTGTGTCTCTCTGTAGTCCCTCTGTGTCTCTTTGTAGTCCCTTTGTGTCTCTTTGTAGTCCCTCTGTGTCTCTTTGTAGTCCCTCTGTGTCTCTCTGTAGTCCCTCTGTGTCTCTCTGTAGTCCCTATGTGTCTCTCTGTAGTCCCTCTGTGTCTCTCTGTAGTCCCTCTGTGTCTCTCTGTAGTCCCTCTGTGTCTCTTTGTAGTCCCTTTGTGTCTCTTTGTAGTCCCTCTGTGTCTCTTTGTAGTCCCTCTGTGTCTCTCTGTAGTCCCTCTGTGTCTCTCTGTAGTCCCTATGTGTCTCTCTGTAGTCCCTCTGTGTCTCTCTGTAGTCCCTATGTGTCTCTCTGTAGTCCCTCTGTGTCTCTTTGTAGTCCCTCTGTGTCTCTCTGTAGTCCCTCTGTGTCTCTCTGTAGTCCCTCTGTGTCTCTCTGTAGTCCCTCTGTGTCTCTTTGTAGTCCCTCTGTGTCTCTTTGTAGTCCCTCTGTGTTTCT